>NC_089325.1:9667730-9815230 GCF_036669915.1 Pocillopora verrucosa
TCATCCACTGTGGCACTATAAGAATGCCCTCTGCTTGGTTTGCATGTATTTTCTCCAGACATCTCCCAATTAGACTAAAAGGAGGAAATGCATAAAAGAATAAATTATTCCAATTTACAGGAAATGCATCCACGAACAAAGCTTCCAGGTCTGGATGCCATGATGAGTATTTGGCACATTGTTTATTCAAACAGGATGCAAAGAGGTCAATTTCAGGACTACCAAACTTATTGGATCTAACTGTGGATCTAACATCCACTCTGTACGGTCATTAAATACCCTAGATTCTGCATCAGCTTCTACATTTTTACATCCAGGTAAATATGCAGCACTGAGCCAGTTATTATTAGCAATACACAGGGCCCAGATTTGTTTAGTTACCTCATTACATGGAATGGATTTACTTCCACCCATGTTATTTATGTAGGACACTGCAGTAGTGTTGTCACATTGCACCTGGATGTGTTTATTTTTGTGTGCACCACACAAAGCTTTGAGGGATAAAAATATAGTGAGCAGTTCAAGGTAATTGATGTGATTTAGTGCTTCTGTGGGGGTCCATCTGCCCCCTGCTCTCTGGTTGCCATGCACCCCTCCCCAACCTTGAGAAGAGGCATTAGTTTGGATTACTATATCAGCTTCACTATGTTAGATTGATTTACAGGAAAAAGGTAGGTTTGCAATCCACCACTGCAGTTCCTCTCTTGAATTAACAGATAGAGATATTTCACTAGAGAAATTGCCTTTAGTTTGTCTCAAACCCTCAGTTTTCTCAATATCAAGGCTACAGTAGTATAATGGGCCATGTTCCACGGCGGGGAAGCTGGAGACCATAAGCCAAATAACCTCTGCTAGATGAAGTATGGTGCGATGGGAGTTACTGAGAAGCTTTTCACATGCTTGGACCACCTTCTCAACTCTAGCATGAGAGAGTCATACTGTCATTGACACTGAGTTCAGGACAAAGCCTAAATATTCGAGTTGTTGAGAGATGCAGACAAGACTTCCTCTTGGATTACAAATCCAAGATCTCTAAGCAGTTGCACTGTGTTCAAGGCATTTTCATGACACTCATGAAAGGTATCTCCTTGCAGATAAAGATCGTCTATGTATGTAGATGACAAGAAGCCTTTTTCTCTAAGGACTTTAAACACAGGTTTAAGCAGCTTGGTAAATATACGGGGTGTAGAGCTTAACCCATTTGGTAGACATACATATTGATAGAGGTTGTCCCTCCACACAAACCTGAGAAATTTCTGGTGCTCTATAGCAATTGGTACTGAATAGTAGGCATCTTTGATGTCTATTGATTCCATAAAACAACCTGGTGTAATAAGTTCCAGGACTGAATTCAAGGATTCCATTTTAAAGTGTTTGTATACAACAAACTTGTTTAGATCTTTTAGATTCAAGATCATGCGATAATATCAAATTCTTGTCTTCCTAAGCTTTCCAATGTATCGAAAAACAATAATTGTTTACGCTAATAATTTGCGCTTAAAAATGCAACCAGAATCTTAATCTTTCATCAATCCGAAGTGTTCCAAAAGGCATCAAGGATAGCCCATGAAACTCTCAAACTTTGAATGCGGAAATCGTAACGATCTTCTGACAATTTTGCATTGCATCCCTCCCCTAGTTGGGAAGTGACATGCAGAAGACATGTTCACAACGCACTTTGATCGGAAGAAATAAAATCACATTCTATCGGTTATTAGGTGTGTGGACATAACTACAGCAGAAGACACAGCCGCAACGCCACAGACAAAGTTCATCGTCAAAGTGCTCACGAGGGCAGACGAAGACCATGAGGGCATGAACTTAATTAGTCCCAGTGCACCTCATCTTTTATCAGCTGAAAATGAAAATGGAGGATAGGTAATGGTAGCATACGTAGATCGAGGGTTCTTTTAAGGAGTTTGGTATTTCGTGACCACTGTACAGATCTAGTAACTTATCGATAAATATACACAAAATTCCTAAAAACAATGAATGCATCTGATAGTCAAGGACAACCCTGTGGGTGAGTTTCATCAGTCTTGTATTTGTCAAAGTGCTAGAGAGCTTTGTTATTATATCAGATAAATACGTGTACACAATGTGATTTTTCCTTTGCTATAGAAATGAGATTCATGAGTCATAATTTTTGGATGGGGGAACGGGGCTTTTTAAGAGTTTTTATCAACGAAAGGCTTTAAATCATGACTTACTATTAATAACTATCAGGCTGATTGACTGATTGACGTAATTTGTGATTGTTTGACTGACTTATTTTCTGATCAGTTGATTGATTGATTCTTTGATTTCCTAGGTGTCTGACTGATTGCATGGTGCTATGAATGAATGACTGATTGATTACCATCAATTGTCAGCCCAATAGTGCATTGTTATTGTAAAGTATTGTCATGTAGTGTTGAAGTATACAGAAATGTCACCAAGCTCTGCCTTGGGTTTCAGTATTGATATCCTCTCAATGATAATTAATCCTTACACTCCTAAGAGTGATGATCATCTAATATCGGACCTGAATCACACATGCAGGTCTTGAGAATAGAGGAAATGATCACTGACTGAGGAAGCTCTTGAATGTTAAACAAATCCTTCTTGTCAGCACCTTAGGGATGTATAGAGAACAGAATGGAGAATATGCATACTGATGTTAGGGTGTAGAGGGTGAAAAATAAACAGAAAAATACAGTCCCTCATGTTTAACTCTTTCTCTAGGCTGATAGTCTTTCTCATCCAGTTTTGTAGAACCTGCTTAGTAGAATAGGTTACACTTGTTGTAACCATTACACTACATGTTATTTTAACTCAAGGTAGAAAGCTACTTTAGTGATATCACTCCTACTTTCCTGTATTTTTCAGATATACTGGGTTATCCAAATGGTGCAATAGGTGCAGCAGGAGTAACTGTGATAGTTATTCATATTATTGTTGGTTTTTACATCTGGGTTTAAAAATTTCCAATTTAGATATTTTTTATTATTACAATCCAAGATAGGGTAAAACAAAATAAAACAAGTTTGAACCTGAAAATAACTTAATTGTAGTAATATATAAAAATACCTTCTGTTGCACTCATTTTACTCAAATTTCATTGCAATGTCAATAAATGACAAGCATAAAACAATAACAGTTCAAATAATTTTATTTGACTTTTTTGTTTTACTCTTCAATGAAACATAAAGATCTTGTTTTATTGCATTCCACTTTGTGGAGTAACCAGCCAAATTATGTTGAGTAGTAATCATTAAATTATTTCTCTTTTCTGCTCAAGTTAAAAATTTTGTTGTGAAAAACTTACTATGCCAGTCCTATGTTATTTCCCCCCTTTAATGCTAATAAACATTTTGGGGTTTTATTGAATGGTTCAACTATTTGTAATTTAACTATTTGTATCTGTTTTACTTTAGCAGTGATAAGTTTTAGATTTTAAAGGGAATAACCCAAGCCTAAACTAAAGCTAGTGGATGTCATAGTTCACAGCTTAGTTGTAATATTGAATTTTAACCCTTTAACTCTCATGAGTGACCAAGACAGAATTTCTCCTTTCAATATCAATACAATTTCAAGAAGAAAAGTGATGAGAATAAAGAAAAATCGTAATGAGCAGATTATTAGTTGATTCAATACCAGATTCCTCAAACTAACATCACAAGAACTATATGGCTGACAGTAAGGAGAATTACTAATGAGATCTTGGGAGTTAAAGGGTTAAGTGAGAATGCCAATACTGGCCAGAACTTCTTTTGTGTCATCCTCCTCATGAAAATTTGTTATAATAAAATAAAATTAAAAAAATATATTCCCTGTGTTCAGACTACATAAAATTTATTTTAAAATTTCTGAGCTCTGAGAATTTGAACCTTTTTGATAATTGTATTATTTTATTTTATGAATCTTGATTCACATCAATTGAACAAATTGTAGGCTGGATAAAAGTCATCTTGATTATCCACATGAACTTGTTGTGTTTCATGGTCCTCATTAGATAGGTCTGCTAAGAACAGGGCTTTCTTCATCAACTCTCTGTTCATAATTGAGCTGGGCTGCTGCGTGGTACTGAAAATTTTCACAAAATGTCATAGTTGATGAACAAAGGAAGCACATACAAGAGGTTGATATGTGTGAAGAGAAGAGAAGTTTGACACATGAGATTGCAGATCAGAGAATTCTCTACCACTTGTGCAGAGTTCTCCAGCTTAATTTCACAAGCTTGGTTCTTTTTTCTTTAAATTAGACTTGGAGAGCATTTTCCCATTTCTTCATTCTATTCTCCTTCTGCTACGATTCTTAATGAAAACAAACTTAGTCAAGTAGAAACTGGCCTGATTTTCTTTTTTTTCAATCAATGGGATACAATGATACAAACTATTTACTTAATAACCTTCCTAGAACCTGAAAAACTGCAATAAATCATAAATTTGATAGATCAACTCCTGTGATTTGATTCATAGTGTTATTCTCATTTCAGCTTCTGTACATTTTCTTCTGAATTAGTTGTGAGAATTTGATATTACAGCAAGGTACCACTCTTTCGCTGATGAGTTTGTCCGTTCTCATCTTAAGTTTGCCCAATAATGTCTTGGTATTGTTAGGAGAAGTTAGATGTTTAATCTACTGTGGGATCTGAAGGGCTAGGAGAGTTGTCAATCCTACCTGATCAGTGATGATGTCTTGTTGTCTCAGAAATTTGAAATAGGAGAAAACACACATCATGAAATACACCTAGAAAAAGACAAAGTTCCTGTGTTGTTAAATCAGTTTTTTCTGAAAAAATATTGAGATTGATTCATCTGTTCGAAAGGCTTCTATTATTTTATTTTCCAATTATTTGGTCAAATAGAGGAATACAAACAAAACAATTTTCCATTAACGGGCGGGTCTGTCGGTCATTCGACTTTTCATTGCAGGAAACTGAGTTTTCAGCCTCTAAGAGAACTTGAAGTCATAATTGAGCAAGGGACATGAAATGGTTATGGAAAAAGGCTCAAAGAAAATTATATTTTTTCTCTGTTTTTGTTGCTGTTGTGTTTGTTTCAAGAAAGCAAAATCAAGTACATTTTATTTTTGCAGTTCGCTTGAAAAAATTGTGCCGTCAAGAGCTTTCTGGGCTGAACTTTTTTCCCCTTCGTACGTATTAATGAAGTTTTGTTCTACTTACAGCGATGACAAGTGTGATTGCTTCCGATATGTAGACGGAACATTTCAGCTGCAATAAAACGACAATCAAGTGCACTGTCAGATTTCTAAGAGCAATGTCTAACAGCATTTAAGGTCTGAGGAAATCGGGCTTTGAAATATATTCTGAAGGACAGTGACCTGGAAGGTGCGTAAGACAACCTCCTTCAAAGGAAACGAAAGTAACGAAGCTAGAAATGCGTGTTTACCCTACACAGTGTGAAAACCTTCACGTAATTCCCCCCTCTCTCTAGTTAACGCCATGATAAGGAAGTTCTTACCACACGCCGGTGGACTTCATAAACTGGTTGGAAATTTAATGCTCCCCCCCCCCCCCACACAATTCACGACAACGATTCGTGGTTACTTACCTTGACATCGGAAAGCGCATAAAAAATGATCACAAAGATGGAGGAAAGCTCCTCAATCAAGACCCACACCAACCAGGGACACAGTAGCCACTTCAGGCGCTGAAGACATAGATGAAAATCCGATTAAATCAATTACAACTATCGACATGTCCTAAACCTTAATCGTGAGTGCACGAGGGTCTGTTTCCAGAAACATAATTAGCGCACATTTCCAGGTTTTCTGTCAGTATTTCGCAGTAGAACTTCGGGGGTATTACCAAATGAGAATCCCCCCCTTCAGCTGACATTTTTATAAATTCAAGTACATAATATCACCTTACCAGTAACACGTCTATCAAGTCTCTGATCTATAAAAATTGCCTCTTTTTTCACAATAACGCTTCGTTGTTCATTTATAAATGAATCGAGGCGTGAGCTTGACAACTTGACTTTCATACATTTTTATTCTAAACAGATGTTATTTACAAATGATATTAGTTTACCACGAACATCTGTTTTCCGAAAGGTCGAATTTGAACTTCAACAGAAGACAAACGTTCGACGCTAAATGCTTTAACTCCCATGAGTGATTAAGACAGGAGTTCTCCTTACAACATTAATACAATACCAAGCAGACGAGTGATGAGAGTAAAGAAAATATCAATTAGGGGAATATTATTTGATCTAATACCAAGTACTCCAAACTGATGTCAAGAGAATTGTATGGCAGACAGTAAGGAGAATTAATGGTGAGATCTTGAGAGTGAAAGGTTTTAAATTAGTCGATAAAACGCGAAATCAGTGAGTAAACCTTAAGTAGGCCAAACATCATCAATAGTGACACTAAAATGGACACCGCTGCCACTGACAACTGAAGGATTGTTATGAGCTGGAGAGCTATAGAGGAATAAATTTGATAAACACAGTTAGTATTTCTCAAAGGTGTATACCAATAATTTTTCGGTTCATTTCACTGAAGACGTAACGACTCTATCTAAAATGATTCATAAGAACGCGTATTTTTTCCGGAACTTTGGAAAGTCACTTGGCGTCAACGCCTCAGTAAGTTTTCGACAGAAATATTTCATATTTATGTAGTTTTACGCTTAAAGCTTTTCACGTTTGATTAAGCTTACATTGTTACTCGATCAGAGAAACAATTTAATGACTATCGCAGGTAGGGGTACTATTATTAGGATATACGCTGCGTCATAACGGCCAGTGTAAACTAGGATTATCAACAAACGATGTAATATTGTGCAGCCTACTTGTAGCATAGATCAATACTCTGAGTCTGACCATAAATGAACATTCCCTTTGAACACAGCTTCACAGGCGCGTTGAGAAAGGGCCCACCACGCTCTCCCTTTGGCCTATAGCTTGTTACTTGTTTGAGGAAAGAAAACCAAGGTTTGTATTACATGATAACGCTTTTGCAGGTCGCAATTTGTGTCGATTCGTTATACTTTTACCTTATGATTATTTCAGTTTCGTTCCTTGTCGTGCGAAGATGCACAGGAAGTGAAAATTAAACTGCTGAAACTGCGAAAATTTCAACTCCTTATATTAGACATTGTCATTACCTGATTAGCAAGTCCATAGCGCTATTTGTCAGAGCCCACACGAGAGAAATGAAACTCTCATTCAATGAATATAAAACGATTCAAAGAGCACAATGAAAATCGCAATTTTACTCTTAGAGAACTTACTTTTAAAGTTGATACGCAGCTGGTTTCTCGTATCCAATGTCATCCGCTGGCGAAACTTTAGATTAAACTCCTCAAGATAAACTCTTGCCGTCCCGATGAACTACAAGCGAAAAAAACCAACATACATATATCTTAGATTACAGAACCTCTGACGATCCACTCACCCGGAAATAAGCGGTACAAATATAATTCTTTTCTTACCAAGCTGCATAATCCACAGACCCATGATCCTTCGTAGATACTAAAGCAACACAGAAATGTTTTAATGACCATTTTCCCCAAGTTTTGGGAAAAACTTAGCTTGTGGTTTGAACGATTCGAGAAAGATGTGTCTCCTTATGTTGATGATATCTGCTTTTCCGTTTTACATTAATTTATTCTTACAATATGGGACTTTCCATCTTAAACCGGCTTCACAACTTTCATTTTCGAGACGTCTACATTGTGTTTGACATTAACAGTTTCGAAACTAACCAAAACTGGTTTACATGGCATGACGGAAATGGTTGGCAAAAAGAGTGTCTCAAATATTTGCTCTGGAACTTGATCATAACGTCAGCCTACCGTGCACTTTTTCCATGAATTAGACGCGGTTGAGTGAAGTCACTTCCTGTCTAATAACTGTTTGCACGCCCATGCCTGCCTATGAAATCTTTCCAAATTTTGCTTACCAATGTCACATGCCTGGTCACAGGGAGACAAACCTGTAGATCTAAGGCCGCGTGACGTCAGCTATTTGATACGCTTAGTATCAAATAATTAGTAAGTTATATAGTTGGACTTCTTACATTTTTTATATTTGCAACGGTCGATCTCGGCTGCATCTCCGTAGGCTTTAAACGATGGCGGCGATCTCCGCTAGAGGGCCAAGTATACTGAACTCTGCAGCAAAATGCGGTAATCTTAGATTTCGTTTTCAATGGATTGAAAGATTTTCCAAGCCAGTATCGTTTGGATTCTGCAAAAGTGTTCGCTGTTCATCCACAAGGTGAGTGAAGTACTCTAACTCACGTGAATGTCCGTCAATCTTTGCTTGGAGACGCGATTCAATCGCATTCGAGGTTCGATGGTTATGACCGATCTCCTCCCCAACAACTTTTCCTGTTCCATAGCAGGAACAGGGAAGAAGATCTGTGAGGAGGATTGCATTTCAGGGGCTCTCTTTATAGAATGAAAAATTTTTGGTAAAGTTTCCGTACAGCCCCATACTATTGTAAAACAAATCTGTTTTCCTAATGTAAATATATTGTTTTTGTCACTGTTTTCTCTATTCAAGAACTGAATGTATAATGTAGTATGTCGCTTTGCGGAAATTTTACCAACACTTATTAGGGGAAACGTCAAAAAATGTCAACAATTTTAAAGTCTGCTTCTTAATTGTCTTCACTTTCGCTGTCGGTGTCAAATTCATTCTCTAACTCTTAAAGATCTGTAAAAATTTGTCTAGTTGACGCATGCACATGCAATATTTGCAATGTTTGGCTGGCCTAATCTGTCAGATATTAAAAAATTTGACAAATTCCCAGTTGGGATATTCCAGAGATACACAATAACCATTCCTTACCCCTCACCCCTTATTCTCATGAAGGGGGGGGGCGCGGGGGGAAGGGCAGAAACAAAATCAGTAGACGCAACCTACCAGAGAAATGAGCCAGAATGACTTGGGCTAACCCACTCAGCCAAGACACAGGAGTTAGGCCATACCAGTTGTCTGGGATCTTGGATCTTGGAGTCATTCTTCAGTGACTTAATCAACAGGACAGGATACTTTTTACACAGAATCATATTTACCCAACCTGCTTGGTGTACCCCCTGCTTCTGGTACTCTAAATTTCTTTTTGTCTTAATAGACAGAAATGCACAAGAAACACAACCTGTCTGGTGCAATTTCCCATCAAATGTTAAAAGAGGGGGTACCATTCCCTTCCCTAGGGGTTACCAAACCAGCCCAGCCTTTGAAATTGAACCCTCAGCTATAACCCTAAACTGTCCAAGAGTGATATCAGTAAAGCTCCCCTGGTTACCAACATGATAATATAACTCCACTTTATCTCAAACAGTTCTCACGAGAAGCTCCAGTTTAGTTATTGTCATGGAATATCTTCAAAACGTTTCATTGGTGAAACAATTGGACAAAGGCTAGATATGACCGTGGAGAAATTCCCAGACCGTGAAGCTTATGTCTGCTGTGAGGACAATGAAAGGGCCACGTTTGCTGAATTCCAGGGAGAGGTAAGAGTTACCCCTTAAGTTAATCCCTGGGAGTGACAAGCATCTAGTTTTTCTTAACAGTATCACCCTTGAATCAAACTTTAAGGTCACAAGAGTAAAGGAAATGATTACAAACTCCAAAATCTCTGAATTTTTAGACATATTCTCCTTGTAAGGTAACCATAGGAATGTATAGAGAGCAGTGTGGAGAATATGCATACTGATAGTAGGGTGTAAAGGGTTACCAGACGAGACAAAACAACTTCAGTAACCATGGATGATAAGTACAGACAAGCTGAGCCAGAAAAACTGGGTCAACTTGATCAAATCAAGGCTCTCTGGTCAAATTTCTTCATGAAATAATAAAAGTAATGACCTTAAAAAGTTTTATTTCATTGTTTGACTGGTTTTGTTCAATTTGACTTTTCTTCTTATGAGCTCCGACCAGAAAAGTTTTTCGACCATGGGTCACTCACCTCAAATGCAAATGAATCTTTATTCATTACTCGTTACTTTATTTATTTTGTAGGTAAACAATCTTGCTGCTGGACTTCTTGCTATGGGGTTCAAGAAAGGTGACCGTGTAGGAATGTGGGGTCCTAACATGAGAGAATGGGTTATCACTCAGTTTGCCACTGCCAAGGCTGGGTTAATATTGGTAAGTGCACTGAGACTAATACTGGCTAATGCTGCACTAATACATTTTACTAGGAGTAGGGAAATACTAGCTTGCATTGGATATGATATTCACAAATTCCTGGATACACAGGGCAGATTAATATTAGCTTGAAAATACCAACATTGGACTGATGTTAGACTTGAACTGCCAGTAATGCAAAATCAAAATTTATGACATTGATTTGGAATGTTTATTTTTGCATTGGTGGGTTAAGATGAGTGAGAATAATTTTCAAGGAATGTACCACATATAACTTGGACCAATATCCCTTTTTTTAAATCTTTTGACAAAACTTTTATTTTTTTTTTGTAGGTAAACATAAACCCTGCTTATCAAACTCCTGAACTTGAGTATGCTTTGAAAAAGGTAAATTTTGAGAATGGCTCATTAGTAAATAACTAATAATCTAAATTTTTTTATTGCAAGATTGACTGGTCTTTGTAACATAATTATTTGCTAAATCTCAGGTTGGCTGTAAAGCAATCATTATGGCTGACAGGTTTAAAACACAAGATTACTACAGCATGTTGACGCACATTGTACATGAACTGCCACAGTCGAAACCAGGCGATCTCTTTAATGAAAGGTCAATCATTTATTTATTTAATAAGACTGTAAAATAAATGAGGTTTTCACTTGTGCTGATGTCTTGTGCTTGTGAAGTAAAGTTTACTAGAGAGACACTGCTAGTCAAGAGATTCAGATCACACTATTACCTATTAACATTTCTGTGATAATATTTAACAAAATTTATGTTTTCAAAGTTTGAGTTTCAGTGGCCATAGATAGTTAGTCAGTCAAGTTTGTGCATCTTATGGTAGAGATAGAAGGATGATTTGTAAGTATTCAGGTAATTATAACATTGACCAGCTTCCATAATAAGTCTGAAAAGACTTGAAATTCTTCAATATCAATTGTCAGGCCTAGAGAGGCATGGAATTTTAAAGTAGGTCATGGACAATTATGGAAACAAATGAACTTAATAGTAATTTTATTTTAGAACAATACAACACTTTGCAATGCAGTATGATATGTGATATCATTCCTTTTTGTTTAATACTTGGCATTGGTTACAGAGTTTTAATTAATACCTCTACATTACTTGGTATTTTTTTACAGTTGGCCAGTTGGGTTATGTATAAATTAACAAATTTTTTTGTCAATAACAATGTCATCTTTGATTTTCTTTACAGAGTTCCTGATCTTAAGCTGGTTGTTATGGCCAGTAAAGACCATCAAAGGACCTTCAGGTAACAGATGCTTTTATTTGTATTAATACAGCAAGGAAAGGCCAATACCTGTCAACTTGATTATGACTGGACTGTCGTTTCAGTGGTACAATGTCATTTCAAGAGTTGGTGGAGATCGGAGGAACAGAAGAGAGAAAAAAGTTGGAGGAGTTAAAGAATGAACTCCAATGTGATGATCCTATCAACATCCAGTTTACGTCAGTAAGTTGCGCTCAAAGAGAGCGAAAGCTAAAGGGGAAGGTTTCTTTGTTTTGTTGTCATTCTTGATAAATCATGACGTTATATCTGTTGGTTAATTTGCAGGGTACAACTGGTAACCCAAAAGGAGCAACTCTGTCTCACCACAACATTCTAAACAATGCATATTATGTGGGAGAAATTTTGGATTATGAGAATCAGGTATGTTTCTTCTTTTTGGCACAATGGCGCATGACAAGGAACTAAAATCATTCCCAGGACCAAATTCTCATTGTATACACATGTATTTTGTTTAGTACTCCAGAATATGTATTCCTGTTCCACTTTACCACTGTTTTGGGATGGTGCTTGGAAGGTGAGTATATATACCGCTAATTTAAAGTCAACAACTGTGTTGAAAACGTAAATTAGCCACCGTAAAGAGTTTTAAGGCTGACGTTTCGAGCGTTAGCCCTTCGTCAGAGCCATTGGAGGAATTGTGGTTTGTGTGTGGGTTTATATTCAGAAAATGGAGCTACGCTATTGGTGGGAATATGGTGACGAGAAAACAAGAATAAATGAGTGGAATGAAAAGCGCTCATTGATACCGCTACTGCCTTTTAAAATTCCCTAGAAAAACCTGAGCGTTCGACCTTCTCCGACCCTTCCTTTCTGTCTTCCGCTGAGAGCTTACCAACACTAATTCAATAAAGCACTTCTGGAGTAAGGCAATAAGATTTCAACGCAACGCAAGTTATAGATTGAAGCTATTACAGTTCGTTTATCGTAAAAAGATGATGTGGAAATTTCCCAGGTTGTCATTCATAATCTGTTTCAATCTTCTCCACCCTCAACTGTCGTCTTTTTTTCTTTGTTAAATCCCACCTCCGCGTTTTTTCACCATCCCATGGATATATGTTGTGGTTTGCTGAATTGACGATAACTTTGTATACAGGAAAAATCATAAAGCGAAAAATATCGAAACATCGCCGCTCTCTCAATGGAAAAGGATCATCTTTACTTAACTAACTTGCTCGAGGGAAAACGCCAATTTCACAAACATTGTAAAATTTTTTAACTATGGTAATTTTCCAGAGATTGACAAACAGGTCGAGAGATTACCATCTTCTAACATTGCTTTTCAGTTTAATGAGTGCTACGTACGGAACTACCTCAGTTTATCCATCTCGAGGATTTGACCCTGGCGCCGTTTTGACAGCCATTCAGCAGGAAAAGTAAGTTCTGTATCAGATTCGCTCCATAAAGTGATTTGTGAAACCCAGTTTTTTTGGGGGGGAAGGGGCGGGGGAGCC
This sequence comes from Pocillopora verrucosa, assembly GCF_036669915.1. Classification (NCBI taxonomy): domain Eukaryota; kingdom Metazoa; phylum Cnidaria; class Anthozoa; order Scleractinia; family Pocilloporidae; genus Pocillopora; species Pocillopora verrucosa. The sequence continues at coordinate 9,680,604 of NC_089325.1, forward strand.
AGTTTGTTCCCTACCTCTGTTCGCCGATACCCATCAGTACTCTTGGGTGGAGTAAAAAAAATACAGTCCAATGACCCGGCTAAAGATCGAACATCTCTGTCGGAATTCTACTGTTTAAAGGCATCGAAATGTATGGTTTGTTGGTTATTTTGTATTTTTTGCAGGTGTAATTCTCTTTATGGTACGCCTACGATGTTTATCGATGTCCTGAATCACCCCATGTTGGAAAAGTTTGATGTTAGCAGTCTCCGCACAGGTCAGGAAGTGGTGATACTTGTCCGTAGAAGCTGTTGTACTGTGAATGCTTCTGGTTTATGAATAAAAGACTTTTTATTTTGTCAGTATTTGATTTTACAGCTTGGATTTTGTATTCTCAGGTGTTATGGCCGGCTCACCGTGTCCTATTGAGGTTATGAAACAAGTTATAACAAAGCTCCACATGCCACAAGTTACGGTAAATAGCATCGTGTTCAAACAAAAGATGACGAGCAGACAGTTACACTCGGTCGGTCAGCTATTCGACCAGGCATCCTGTCAGTCAGTAATACTGTCAGTCAGTTAGACGGCAGTCGGTCAGTGAGTAATTCAGTCAATTTTTCAGCCATCACTTAGCCAGTAGGTGAGTCAGTTGCCCATGCAGTCGTCATTAAGACAGCCATTAGTCAATCAGTCTGTCTTTCGCTCTAACGCTCGAAACGTCAGCTTAGAAACTCTTTACCGTGGCCAATTTACATTAAATTATCTGCCCCACCGACGCAGAATCACAGTTTCATTAGAAACTTACCTCCTTTATTCAATGGTTTTTCATTTGGACAGACAGTCATTTAGTCGCTCAATCTAATCTATCTGTGAGACAGATTAACTGACAGACAGCGAGTCAGACAGACAGTAAATCAATTAGCCTGTCAGTTAATCAGTTAACCAATCAGTTAATCAGTCAGGCAGGTAGTCAGCTAGTTTGTCCCACATCCTTATCTGTTAGACGGATATACAGACAGAAAGTGAGTCGTCAAGCAGTCAACCAAACTTTTAACGAAACAGAATGTAGGTCAATCAGCTTATTAGTCAGTCTATCAGTCAAACACAGAGTCATGCAGTGATGTTCAGCAAATTTTTATTTTCGTTCTTAGATCTGCTATGGCTTAACTGAAACAAGCCCTGTCACCACACAGACACTTATGGATGACCCGATAGATTTGCGAGTTTCTACGATTGGACGCGTTCATCCAAATAATGAGGTAAGTGTTTGATGGCATATAAAAGACATCTTTGGCAAGGACTTCTATTTTGTAAACCGCTAAATAATACACACCTGTTGCAGACGAAAATCGTGGACAGTGATGACCGTGTGATGCCTGTCAATACTGCAGGGGAGATTTGCTTTCGAGGTTACAATGTCATGCTGGGATACTGGGATGACAAAGAAAAGACTGACGCCTGTATTGATCCCAGCGGTTGGTTTCACAGTGGGTAAGTAATTCATAAAATGTTCTGCGAAAACGCAGAAATGGCGTTTGATAATTCGCTTTTACTTTTTTCGAACTTGAATCGTTTGCTGACGCTATTCACTATTGCCGATTTTTAAAGGGATTTAGCCACGATGGACGAAAATGGATTCATAAAGATCATTGGGAGAATAAAGGTATTTTTTGTCTTAATCTACAAGTGAAAAAAAATTGTTTTATTTTGAATTTTCGGTCACCAATACTGAATGAAAGTACAATAACGTATTGTTACCGTTCATTTCCACGATAAGTTAGGTAACAGTTTATTTTTTTTTTCTTTTATAACTTTAATTCTTTTTTAAGGATCTTATTATTCGTGGAGGAGAAAATATTTATCCAACAGAGGTGGAACAATTTTTGTACAAACATCCTAAGATACAAGATGTTCAGGTAAATTGACTGTTTCACCGTCATTTTAATCCTCTCTTGTTCCAGTTAATACCTATTGTTGTCAATTTGATCTGCGGCTTTCGCCTGACATTATAAACACATTCAACACAGCGTCGGTTGGAGCTGTATATGGTACGGATTATTATTGGTTAATGTGAGCCTAAATGGTCCATAACTGCTACTGCTTATACCCGGTTTTCGTTGCATGAAGTGACTACGACTATGTTTACCCTCCCTGGGTGGGATGCTAGTGCATAAGAGGTGACTTCCTGCATTCCATCAAGCGCCCCTCTCCACTCCCACTGAGGTGAAAGAGAAACTGTGAGAAAAAGTGTCGTGCTCATCAAGAACACAACTCTATGACTTAGCCGGACCAATGACCCAGCGCGCTCTAGCTAACTGCTAGACAACTACGTTTTACTTACTTAAATTCAAATAAGTTAGTTTTTTCCTTTCTTTTTTCGGCCTCCTTTCAGGTGATCGGTGTTCCGGACCCTCGATTGGGAGAAGAAGTCTGTGCATGGATTAAGTAAAAATTAAATTTCTTCCTGGAAGTATTGTTCTTAGCGATAGTACTTTTAAGGCATTCTTCTCTCACGACCGAAATGCGGAATGTTCACCATACGAAATTGAGATGAAGAGCACGTGATCATGAATCGACTAATCAGCCAGGAGAATTTAAATTCTCAAGGCGTTCTAACGGATGTAGTTAATTTCTGTTTTGATTGGATGATCTATTTGCCAATTCGATACTCTGACTGGCTACTGGTCCTAAAAAGTCGTCTTGTAATGTACTGTGCGGGTAACATTAGCATCATAATGTCAGATACATCTTTGTGTTTTGAATCGCCTTTGTCTGAACGAAAAATGATCTTTATTAGGTTGCACGCAGGTGAAACAGCCACACCAGAAGAAATCAAAGAATTTTGTAAAGGCGAGGTAGGTTTAAAGACCACTTCGACTTTCGTTCTTAATGAAATCAATTGCGTCAAAATCCCCGTGTTGTCTTTTTCTTCACATTTCTTCGAATTGTGCCTTTTCCAGCTGTTTGATGTAAGCCAATCACTGCTGAGTATAATAGTTGAAAAAGTGACGCCGATACAGTCGGCCTCATCGCTTGAAGAAGACTCGTAGTATGCAGTCGAAACGTTGCTCTTTACACCCGAACTGACTTCATTGTGGAATAAACGATGATGCTTCGTTTCAAATATCTGTTCCCTTTTTTTTTTTTTCAGATCTCTCATTTTAAGATTCCTCGCTATATCAAGTTCATTGATGAATTTCCTCTCACCGTGACGGGAAAGGTAAGGATGCCGGGTACAGAGAAGGGAATACACGGGGAGATACAAAATCATTCAGGGAATTTAAGACGCAGCGGGAGGGGAGTTCGTAGTCATTTTGTCACTAAGAACCTGTTACCCAAACTAATGACAAACTCAAATTTCGCGTTTCCTCAGGTGAAGAAGTTTGTTATGCGAGAGAAAACTAAAGAAGAGCTGAATCTTTAAATGAAGGAGAGATGATTGCAAGAAAAGATTTTAAAGCAATGATCTTCACAATGCGTTGGCTGGACCATATGGGACACTTTGGTGATACTTTCTTGGACCAATCACGTCTAACTTTATGAAACAATTTCAAAAGATGCTTCCTTGAAGTATAATCATGCGCTGTAAGAATGTGAAATTCTTCATCCTTGTATATATAAATTAAATTACTAAGAGGACGCATATAAATGACAAAGGTTTCTTAGACTTACTTTTAATGAAATCGATGAACTGTGAAAGAATACAATAACGGAGACACACTTTCGTTTGAGGTACGTGTCGAAGAAAAAAGCTCCGTGAAGATATAACTATTAAAATAGATTCTACGTAAAAGTACACGGTTAAAACAGTTCTATTTTTACTACTTTCTTAAAACAAAATTTCTGTATCCTTTTTGCTCAGAATTACGTTGCATAAAATTTGTACTCGTTTTTCGCTTGTTCCCTCATGACATATTTCATAACCTAAAGAGAAAAAGTTTATTAGATTGATTAAAAGCTCTTCCCTATATTTACTGAGGGGGCACTTTTATTTCGCAGCGTTTTTTCGTGGAACTTAAATAGTGACGTGAACTATCACCAGTAATAATTATAACTGTTATTGTTGTTTTTCAGTAAATGGTTTGAACACAGGATTAAGAGTTGATCGTATGATCTGATGGCCCGGGTGAGAGTAGTCCTGGAAAAAAACTGATGTCGGTTGTGGTGACTAACGTTTCGACAACCACGGTGGAAGTCGTCAGTAGAGCCTCCGGTGAAGTCATATCAGAGTCTCTGATGGCTCTGAAAATGACTTCCGCTAAGGTTGTCATAACGTCAGTCACTACTATCAGCACCAGTCCTTCTCAGGATTACTCTCACTCGTGCGATCTGACTTCACCATCAGCTGTCGTTGTTTAATGTCGTAGAATACAATTTAAACCAGATTTGACCACCAAAACGAAAAAAAAAAAGCCAAGAAAAATCTCTACCGACTACTTTACCTTTCCAGACGCTGTCATTGGATAATCATCAACGAATTTGATATACCGAGGAATCTTAAAATAAGCAATCTGTTGAACCCAAAATAAGTGGTAAATTAGGGCCTTTCCGCACTAGCGATAAAGTTGTTTATTTAGACAAATTTACTGTCATCACCAACATTTTACAAGTACCTTAATTGATGTTTGGGGAAAAAAGGTTAGGTGTGCACTCGAGCCAAAAGGCCCCACTTCCTGTAACATGAAGCGACTTATAGTTGTTACTACCTTTCTGTATGGAATGCAAATTCATTGCAGGTTACCCACCCCTCCCCTCTCCCCAGAATTTCGTCAGGGTACCCTGACAATTCGCCAGTACCCATTTCTACTAATGACTGAATGGAGAGGGGAAATGTGATAGTCATATGTCTTACTCAGCAACACAGCTTAATAACCCGGCCAGGTCATAAACGCGGAATCCAGCGCACCGACAATTAGGCAGCCGCTAATCTTGTACCCAGATGCTGCAGTGTACCTGTAACTGAAATGTGTAACCGCTTGGCTGAGAAAGGTCTGGGTACGAGACTAGGCAGCCACGTTTTCCCCCAAAATGATTTTGACAATCGTGGAAAAAGTAACTCGACCACAAAGGAGAAGTAAATTCTACGATGAAAAACCAACTACTCGTCAGTGATCAACAAACAGCATATTGATTCATTCCTGTAACTGAGAATCCATTTTTCTCGTGAATAAGCGTTCTATTAATTTCCCAGCCAAGACTGAAAGATATTGTACGTACGTAACCTGATCCTTGCAGAAATCTTTAACCTCCCCCGCAGACATAGTTTCTCCTGCTCTCAGCCTAAAAGAGGGCGCAAAAAATATTTATAATGGAGACTGTAAGTTCTGACTGCGGTTTTTACCAGAGTACAAGGCAGGTTTGTGAAGTTTACCTCACTGAGTAAGATTATGGGCAACGCGACCGGTGGGTGCACCATGTAAGCTCTATTCATTTATAGCAAAATGGCCTTTTAATGGAGTAACTTACTTTATCCAAGCACAGACCTCTTCTCCAAGTCTCTCGTCTGGCACGCTAATAATCTAAACAATTGAAAACCTAATCATAAACTTCGCAAATTATTTAAAGAAAAAGACACCCTGAACATAATTTCTCTCATACACCGTTCCTTAAAAGTCGAAGCATAATGAAATTTTTGTTGCTTTCGAAAATGAGGTAGGCACAAGTTTTAAATCATTCAAGTATGAAACCAATGTGTATGCCGTACTTGCGTCCCTTATTTTACAATTTTAAAAGATCAGTTACACAACTTGGATACACTTACATTTACTACAACCTGACTCAAAAAAAAATCGGCAAATATTTTGCCCTTTTAGGGATATATGTATCTTTACCTGTGCATCCTGTATTTTTGGATGAGTGTGTAGAAAGTATTCAATTTCTGCTGGGTAGACGTTTTCTCCCCCACGCATGATAACATCCTGTGGAAAGATCAAATGGTTTTCAGTAATGCAGGTGCAAAGTAACGAAAAACATTCTAAGAGTTTCTCGATTGAGTAACGTAATCACATCGGCCAATCAGAGCAAGGCAAACTATCCAATGGAGACAATGAGAACTAAAACAAAAACAAGCAAACTGCTTGAAGCGCGGAAAATGTTAGTGAGTCGTGCTTGGTTTTAGTTTCGCATCTGATTGGTTGAAAAGTTAGGACGATTTTTCTAGACCAATCACAGAGTGCGGTGGAGTAAAGACTAAAACAGTCTCAAATTATAAATCAAAGTTACCTTCAATCTTCCAACGATCCTCACATATCCACGTTCATCCATTGTTCCCAGATCCCTAAGAAAAATTAGGGTTTTTTTTTAAGAGTGAGGCGTGGACCAGAGACAGCTGAAGTTGTTAGCTTGAAATGCGCAACTATCGGTGTGTTCGGTAGAGTGTTAAGTGCTCCCTAAATATATTGGGCTTACTCGTAAAAGAGAGCCCTCCATTGCTCGTTACCAGAGAGCAGCATGGCGATTCCAGGTACTACTGTCTTCCTCAAGCTAGTGCCTCAGTGTAATCTCGTACCCAGATCGCACCGTGTAACTGTAATTAATCGTGGAAGGTTTGCGTACGAGACTAACTTTAGTGATATCCTCCCGGTTTCGCGACCCACCTATATAAAGCAAGGAGGAAAAGAACGAAGAAATGCCTAACCCCTTTCAAGTACATCCTCCTCATTAGAATATATTGTGTTCTTTATGTAGGTAGCCCTGTCTCCTTCATCTTACCCACTGTGGAACCATCGTGATGGCTCAATAACATCTTCAGTTCCTCTTCCTCTTCCTCTTCCTCTCCCCAAGTAGCCCATCATGACAGAACATCCACGGATGCATATTTCCCCAGGCGTATTTACAGGCACAATGTTTCCTTCGAAGTCCACAATCTTCATCTGTTGAACGGAAAAGGAACATTTTGACCTTACTTAGTTCGTTTTAACAATTCACATAAACTTACATTTGCTTGCTTCAAAATACATAAGGGAATCAAGCAGGTTAACGAGCATTTGATCAGTTACTTATGGGCTAATAAGACACCATTTTTAAAGAGAAGTTTGTCCTGCATATTGCTGAAGATTTTTGAGAAGCAACATGTCATTAAACTGTGTCACACCAGGAGCCATTGTTAGTTGATGGTTGTTCCTGCACAGAAGAAACAAGCGAGACTCATTAAAGTCATCACAGGAGACAGTCGCATAAAAAGCCTGTGATTGGGGCTATATTACCTCTGTGTGCGGGTAAACCTTTCCTACGGTGGTAACTTTTCTTTCCAAAGGGTCATCGAATGGTGTTTGAGTAACAAGTGGGCCTGTCTCTGTCAAACCATAGGCTACCTAGAATTGAAGGGTTACCACAGTTACGGTAGTGAAAGAGGACACTCACGGGCGCTTGTTCGGGGAGAGGCTCTACGTGGAGGATTTATGGCATGCATGCAAAATGTAAGTTTACCGTCAACTGCTTCAGGTTCAGTTTACTGATAGCTTGTCTCATTACTTCTTCAGGACAAGATGTAGCTCCAAACAGGCCTACAGGTCAACAAAAACAAAAACTTTGAACATTAGAGATGTTGAACGTTTTTCAGATGCAAAACAGGCAAACGGAACCGGAAGGAGAAAGCGACCGATTTTGCCGCGCTTTGACCTCAACCAATTGTAATCAGTTGGAACTAGATAATACGCCACAGAGAAAAACATCTGTAATAACCTGCCGGGAAAAGAACGTGCAACAGCAGCTTCAGCCTACAGCTTGGTTCTCAAAAGTGCTTTCTCGTTCCATGACCAAGTAGGTTCATGCCACTTGTTATGTACAAAATATAGAAATATAGTTCAATTTTCACGCGCAAATAATTAGACCGTGTTCCTCTTCCTGCAAATAAGGCTCTCTCACCCCACCCTCCTCTCACCCAACCCCCCCTTCCCCGCCTTCGCACTTCACTGACTCCCCCGACTTGGAGTGTGGATGCTGATCCAACACAGGTAACCCCCCTCAGTATGTTGTGAGGAGAAAACTTGAATTTACCTTTTCTTAAGCTCGATAGGTCGTAATTCTTTAATTCAGGGTGAGCAAGAATATCGATTACCATTGGAGGCGTTCCGTACAAAGTATCACATCTGTAAGACAAACAAACCTCGTGAAAAAGGCGATGCCGTAAGCGCGGATGAAAGTATTATTTTCTATTCTCGGCTCCTGACACGAAATTGATCGTGTTCAGAATTCCTTCATTTTCAGCCAGCCAAAGTGCAAGGGGTCTGATAATGTACGTGACTTCTCCTCTCCTTATCGAGAAATAAAAATGATAATTTTAAGTCCTAAAACGACGTAATAAACCCTTAAGTGTTAGTTCGACGTTAGTGAAACTCCCCTCGTCTGACAAATCCTGAGAAACGCTACACGTCCTAACAAATGTAAGATGAGGGGCAAAGTTATCCAGAGACAGTGCAAAGGAAAAGGCGGGGGAAAAGTGATGCCAAAAATGATCTTTCCTACTTCTCTTCTTGTACCGCTTTCAGTATGGCAGTACTGTTATATCCACGGGATGGGTAGACAACAGAAACTCCCCAAACTACATTCACCAAACTATAATGTAAAAACAGAAAGATTTAAGCAGACAATCCATTCCCAAATTGCTTTTGTCAGCTATCCTAAAGATCAATCCTCTTATAAAGACGCTTGAAAGCCGGGAAATACACTTGAAAGCCGGGAAATACACTTGAAAGCCGGGAAATACACTTGAAAGCCGGGAAACGGAAAGGGGAGAAGAGTGGCCCTGGGAACGAGATTATAACCTCGTTAGGGTGATTGACAAACGCAAACGACTCATGCTGGACCAACTGCGACTTAAGAAGTTTCACGGCTTTAATTTTACGATTTAGCGACACGAGATGGAAGAATATACTTAAACTGATATAGTAGACAAAAGATGGCATTTAAACCTGGTAACCGTGACACCTCCAGAATGGAACAGAGGCCAGGGATTGCAGATTCTTGATGGCTATATGGGCAACATAAGGAAACAGATGTAAGAAGCAAAAGAGATATACAACAATTATCCATAAAATTGTACTCAATAAAAAGCAATAATTAAAGGTCGCCGCATAGGTTAATGAAAATTTTTCAAGTTCAGAAAATTGGAAAATAGCGCGGAAAATCAGAAAAAAAATTTGTTACTAGAAACTTCGGGAGAATGGATATCGGGTATCTGTGAAGCTCAAGAAAATATGCAACCATTTATTGGGAAGTGCGATAAACGTGTGAGGGGTTAGGGGTTTGGGGCTACGGGTAGGGTTAGCAAATGATTGAATAGCGAGCGCAAAAAGTTAGGAACAACATGGTGATTGAATTGCGCGGGTGAACAGGTAACCTGTGGCTGGAAAAAGCAGGAAAACGAGTAATCTGTGCCATGCTAATTAGACTACCGCGTGTAAGTGGTAGGAAAATGTAACTAGCGAGTAAAAAATCATGAGAAAATATCCTTAAAAAAAACACGACAAGTTGCCTAAGGAGAGGAAGAACCGTAGTTAGAAAAAAACAATAAGATAGACACTCATTCTTGACATAGACCTGAGACGCAAAGACGGTATTTGTACGGGCAAGTTCCCAGTTTAGAGCGGACAGCATTGTGTCTCATCTCACCTCACTGTAGTTCATGAACTGTCCAATCAGGAACGCGTTGTTTACCAAAGCATGATGGTTTATTGTCACACCCTTGGGACGTCCTGTGGTACCCTGCCGGAAAGATTGGAGGAGAAGCAAAATCATATGGAGTTTTTGTTTCCATGCACCATTACAAATAACTGCTAAGCGCGTTTAAGATTTTAAAGAGTTACCTAGTTGTTTTTTAATTGTCTTCCAGTGTGCTGATATTCGAGTATGGACGCCGACATCTTAGAAAAAACACGGCAACCTGGCCGAACAACCAAAACCATAACTCACAAATTCCAAAATATGCGCTGCTTTAATCATCACAACGCGCAACAATCATTATTTGAGTCAAGAATGCCTTTTTATGAAGATCCTGTAATTGTTCAAACAGAAAGCAAAAGATGGAAAAGAGGACAGAGCACGTTTACGGTAAGCTGATTCAATTTTAATCGTCAAGAGCTTTGATTGGGAAACGAGAGTTATGCCATATTACGAGGAAAAAACATTTTATGACCTACACTCAGTACTTCCCTAAGTGGAACTGGTAGTAGCTTGTGATGGTTGGCACAGCCTTTCCAGTTCGATATAAGCTGATAGAGCAATCAATTCGTATAACTGGTTTTCTTACCGAAGTAAATTGAAGACATGCTGGTTCGTCAAACTGCAGAGTGCTTTTGATATGGTTCACTTGGTTTCTGGCACCTTCGCCTGTTGAGTACAGCAACTCCTCAAATGTTGTAGTTCCTCTATAGTTTGAAGAAATGAAAGTGAGCAATTATTACATCTGAAACACCCGTGATCTTCTTAATATTATCCAGGTCACTTTAGCTACCGGCACGAGTTAGGTCATAGCGCGCAAGGGTGGCGCGTGAATACGCAAATTTCCGTGTTTGCGCGTCTGTGTGCGTGACCACTATAATCACGTGATGGGTAGACGTGCTTGTAGTCTAGAACACTAGGTCAATAAAGCAGAGCGAGAAACGTAAATTGTGATCTACGGTCATGGTCTAAAAAACGCGTCTAAAATTTTAACAGAGCACCGTAAGTACCTGAATGATTTTTTGCTTTTGCTTACAACAAAGACATCTTTCAGTTCTGGTAGCCTGTTTGAGAAAAAAATATGAATTATTACCAACTAAACAAGCGAAAAAATTTGCCTCATTTAGCTTCGATACTGCAATCCCCTTCCCTACTCCCCCCGGAAGTCGAATTGAGTTGAGTATGGGTATAATTTTTGAGTGTTGACTGGTAGCAGAGCAGCTCTCGGAGGACTCTCAAATGTATATTAATCTCTTATTTTTGATCACCTCTCAGACTGAAGTTCTCCAGGTTTTGCGTGCGGCAGTTCAGGTATCAATCTTGTCATTGTATCGTAAAAATTCTCTGTTCTGAATTCGTCCACCATCACCACAGCTTTACATCCTGCCTTAAAATAGAAGAAAATCACACATTTAGCAGCATTAATCGGTCGTTAATTTATCACATTTTAGACCTTACCAGATAAGGTTGAGTTCTGAACGCCTAGAAATTAACTGAGAGGATTACAAAATCGCTGCGAAAATCAATTCTGACGTCACATACCTTTCTCAGCACATACTCTGTCTCGGGTCCTTGGTATGCTGTATTTAAACAAACCTATAGATGGGAGAAAATCCAGGCCATAAAAAAACTTATTTTTCTCGTCCTAAAACGACCCTGATGACGCAAGGAAAAAAATACCTCAACTTCAAAGGATGGCTGAGCAAAGTCTAGCGAAAACAATGTTACTCTTTCCAGACCTCTGCCGTTTTCACTAGCTCGCTTTATGTCTACCTCTATCAGGCCCCCACTTGGTGAGAACCCGGCGTAAACTATAACTTTTTAACAATTGTATCCTCTACGAAATTTCTGTTATTAATAAATCGTGTAATCATAGGGATCTTAATAGACATTTGCGATGTTTATTGCTTATTTACATACCAATATAAGCCCAATTTGAGCTGCCGCAAGCTGTGTTATCAGCCATTCCCTAATGTTAGGTGCCCAGATCCCTAACCGGTCACCTTTTGTCAGTCCTCTTGAAATAAGTCCCTCGGCAAGTTGATCAACCTATAATATTTGTCAAGTTGACAACCGTTACCAAAGATTGACGTAACCTTTATGAAAGTGTTCAAACTCCTGATGCAGGAATTCCAGGGTTGCAAGAGCCGACAGGATCTCGTTGGGAAACTCGGCGGAAAACCCGAGGGATAAGGTGGAAATTCTGGCGGGACCTTGGGAAGGAATCCAGCCAGAAGCCTGACGGGTATTCCTGAGGAAATCCTGGCGGGATACCGGCGGGAATCCGGAGGCAGACTCCGTAGGAAGCCAGTAAAATGTCCCCTGGGAAGCCAGTGGGAATCCCGAGTGGTATTATGGGTATCTTATGGGTGATATTTTATGTGAAAATAATATCGCGAACGAAGTGTTTCGTCCTGACCGGTGGCCGGTCATTTTTCAAAATGTTGCAAAACGATTAGGCTGTAGTTTTGCCGGAGATGTTTCGCGAAGGACGTAAGGTAACCGAAATTTTCGGTTTTTTACCTGTAACTAGAGAGATCGCTGCTACAAGTACAATTAACACTTGATTGTCGCAAGAGTAAAAGATCCGTCGTTCAATATCATACCTCTTGTTGGAATTGTGAAAACGTTGCTCTGTCTCCATCTTCACAGAAAACATATGCCTCCCTATCCGGGAACTTCTCTACAGTCTTGTCAAACATTTGGCCAATAGTGTACCCCAGGAGGGGTTGGAGAGACGTGCCATGATAGTAACTTTGCGTAAGCTTCTTGTTTGTGCTGAAAACAACTTTGGATTATTAGAACTTCAATCAAGCGATACAACCTATTGGGGTAACAAGACCGTTTGCTCTGGGCCACCTCTGAGAGCGGTTTCCTTCATAACCATTTTTGATCGTGATCATGGGGATTTCTAACGGGTCACGCGCCGCTAGTTAATCAAAGTTTGAGCGACAGCAGATTTACGTTGAGGATGTGGTGAGTGGTATCCATTGAAAATAAACTTTCATGAGTTGAATGCATTCACCAGCCGTTTTGGGAGTTGCATGTATTTGTAGTAAAGATTTAGATTTAGATTGAGACTACCCTGGTTGAACGGATGGAAAAGCTAGGGGCCAAAACCTAACAAATCTTTGCATGTTAACATACCTTCTCCTTGAATCAAAATCACGAACGTCTCTTACTGCATTCTGAGTTTGGCATGATTTGGTAGAAACAAACCTTTTCAGATAGGCTCTAAAATATGCCGCTGGTTTTGTATTCTTTAACCACATAACAAAGACTTTTGGAGTCGCAAAGGAAAGGCCAAAGAAAGCGTTGGCAAATTCGTGAACAGAGTCTTCAATCGCAACAAATATCTGCTTCAGTCGAATGCTAACATTACGTGACAAATCTTGTTTCTAAATGTCACGTAATTTGCAAATCGAGTGGCAACCTATGCCGGAAGTGCTATTAAAAAGGAAGTCAAAACCAGCACAGAGTTGACGCAGGCTATCGACTGGGGGACCTAGAAAAGGAAGTCTCCCTCTTCTTTCAATCTAACACGAATGCTCACATTTTCAGTCTGGTATAGACGACATAAATTTCATGGTAGCCTTTGATCACCTGTTCCCTTTTTTTTTTTTTTTTCAGTAGGAAAAGAGGCAGCGGGCAGAGAGAAGGGAATGAGGGGAAAAGATGAATTTTTCCCTATAATTTACGAAAGGTTGCCCTTGTTCAGTAAAGGAGCACGCGAGCCTTCCTAAGGCGCCCCCGATATCTCTTGAGGGAGAGCGATGATCTTACAAAGACGGAACATGAGAAAGCGGCGTAATCAAGCCAACCTCTCCGTCAGCGAAACCGACTGCTACCTTCATTAACATTTCCCCTGCCTTTACTAAATTCTAACTGACTTACATGACTTCTTTTATTAGAGAGTCTGTCATTTATGAAGTTCTATAACCACTTGATAATTGCGAATTCTATTTTTGTTTTCGATTTCTTTAGCACCGAATGATAGCAATGAAATAATAAATAATAATAATAACAATGATAATAATAAAACACAAACTGAATTAGGAGGTTTCAATGTGTAGATTTGAGGATCTAAATTTTTAATAAATATCACGCTCATGCTACTATCACACAAGCAAATTAATTCCACGTTTGTCTTTTTTTTTTTTGTGACGTCTTAAATATCGCCGATCACTCTCCTTGTTTTCGTCTTTGCTACTTGATAGCTTGTAACTTTAGGCTGACAAACGAAATTAATGTGCACTCTTTGGGGTATTACCCAAGACTGCGTTCAGAAAAATATTTAAAAATTCTCTTATAAACATAGTGTCTTTAGGTAAGTATGCAGCATTTTGATTCGTGAATAAACAATTCGTTTGTGAGGAGTTACTAAAATCTTCACATTTTGCATTTTTCATAGCATTTATTTGATCTTTGCCTCTGGCGTCAGAGGCATTTTCAATTATTCATGACATTCCTGGTGTTGGCAATTACCACGCAAACTAAATATTAATGTCTTTCTGAAACCTTTTTTCTCTTAGATTTTCTCTTAGCAATAATTACACCTTCAGAGGAGTCGAAACAAACGGAAGGAGAGATATTACAAAAAAAATCGATAGACTGCGGAAAAATGAATCATTTATCTCAAATTTAGATTGAAGCTCTCGAATGCGAATATAAAAAACTGTATTGTCTGGTAACAGTCGCATGTTGCGAGTTTTACTCTTTATTAAAACTGAAAATAATTGAGAAGAAACGCTGTGGCTTCATTGGTGCCTTGTTTGGTTTCAACATGCTTTGTTTTGACGGGCAAAGAATTTTACCATTTAGTATCAACTCACCAAACTGCTTGTCAAACTAACAAACACATGATTATTTTGCGCATCACTGATTGGTCGGTAAATATTGTCGGTCTGGGCCAAATGACCCTCACCCGTACATACCGAGTTATTCGTCCGTCGCTTAGACAAGCGATTTTAAAGAGATGTCGGCTGCCGATTTCGACTCGCTTGATTTCATCACTTTCCAGGCAGATTCGAGCAGAGGCAAGGTAAGAAACTTCGAGGGTTTTCGTGTCGTTCGCGAATTTTGCTACAACTGTGTTACCTAGTGATCTGTCATTCGAGTGGTCTCCAGAGGCGCTCACTATAAACTTACAAATCCTTTTAACAAGCGCTAAAGCAATTGCAGAATTAGATTCCTCTATACGAAACACTCCTGCTGATAGAGAGAATGTAACCCTCTCGTGATCGCTGATCGGTTAAGAAAAACGTATCACACCGAGTTAAATTTCTTGCGATGTGGACACACCTTCGGTGTGTAAAAATAATCGCAACTTATGACAGCTGTGTTCACTGCAAATTTGGCTTCGATGTACTATGTTGTCGAGTATATTTTCTCTCATATCAGACAGATTTCTGAACTGCTGTATTTCGAAAGCTTTAAGGACAAACCCTACAGTTCAAAGCGGCGAGAAGATGCTAAGATGTCTTGTAAAATCACTACCATTCTGAATTTTTTGTGCCAGTTCTTTGGGTGTGCCAATTGAAACTAAAAATTCTGTTGCGATCTTCTCACATGTCTATAATTCTTTCTCATTACTGTAAATGCTTAATTGAAAGCTCAAGGCCTCCTTAGTGGATATGAATAACTTAAATGCCACAAGTAGCTTGCTAGAATTTTCTGAGAGTTTTTATCGCCTCTGCCTAGTTGACCTTCAGTGGAATGCAACAACAAACAGAATGCAAATGCCCGTAGGTGCCCCTTTGCTGATATCTCGAAAACACATTGTTTTGATGTCAACTGGCAAAGAAAACTCGTTTAAAACCTTTTTTGGTAACTATCAGAAGCAATTTCAAGGGCAACGATAGCGATCGTTCAATTTAAAAGTTCAATTAAAATTAAGAAACACTTCTTAGAGACTTCACATTGGAATACAGTTTAATTTGTGTCTCTACATTATTCAAATTCATTTTGTAAATACAAAATTAGTGTAGCATTAAGCTAACACAGAAGCAATAATAATAGTACAAGAATTAGAACACTGCATATCTCAAATGATCCTTCTGTAATTCCATTTGAGGAAAGGTTGAAATATCGAGAGATGACCTCGACCATGAAATCGTGACGAAGAGAAATTCTATTCATTTGTTAAATTGTTCCATTTGAAAATGGTAAGAATTATTAATTACTTCCTAGAGACTTTGTCATGGTCAACTGAATCCTATATCTACAAAACTTCCATCAGTGCATATTCAATTTTAAGTCAAAACTTTCTATGCAAAATAGATGGATTTAACATTCATTAGTTTCATCAACAACAGTTTATTACGACATGCCTGTGTCGTCAGTTCATTGTTAACAATCTACAGGGGACAGAGAGTAACCTAAACATGGCCAAGCTGAAATTTTTAATGCTGAAATGAAAAATCCCATAGTTGACTGGACAAAGCTATTAGCAGCTGTGCTTCATGTAAACTTTCATGCCTTATAAAGCAGAACGCAGCCATTTTTTCCACAATTGAATAAACACTTCACATGTAGCCACTCTGTCACATATGACATCAATTTAAAAAGTTGGACCAACTTTCTTGCCATAAGTACTACTGCTTAGCAGTCTGTTTCAACTGATCACTGGAAGGAATGGAGAATGTGCCATGCAGTGTGATCCTTTTTAACAATCACATACCTCCAATGTAACATAATCAATCATTGCTGTCAAATGAGAAATTAAAACTCACAATTTTCCCTCCAAAACACAAAATTTTCCCACACTTGGCATTGACGTGGTGTCATTGATATGAAGTGTAAGTGGCTGATCTTAAGATTGTCCACTTTATATTGTCATTCTTGGTCCCTATAACAGAATTGTTTTGGCACATGGCTCTCACTCTACTTGACCTAAGAAAGGCTAGAAAAACAAAATCTATTGTCTATCTTAACTTATATCAAGATAGAGGCCTTGTCTATAGAAAAAAAAAATCCCCACTTTCCATACTATGATAGATATCTTCTAAAGTTATGCATATTAATCCCGCGGGGAAAAGGATTTGAGGGGGGGGGGGAGGAAGGTTATGAAACTACCTTGACAAGGGTGATATTTTACTTTAGTTGGCCAAATAGGTGATAAAACTGATATTTTTTGTTAAAGAAGCATTTTAGTTTTGAGTAAATTTTGCGGCTACACATAATGTACCTTACATCTTTTCCAACATTGCATTATTTGTAAACTTTACAGGAGCCATTGGTTGCAGGTGAGATTGAAGGGCAGCCATGTCTGGACTGCAATTGTCGAGGACTTTCTTCTCATCCATGGAGGTGAGAGTGATGGTGGAATTTGCACTACATGTGCATCAGAATACAGAATCTCTTGGTGGCAGCAGTAAATGGCCTTACTTGTTTAATGAATTGGAGGCATGCTGCAAAGCTTACAAGCATCTCCCTGTAAACACTTTGTTTCTCATTTTCAGAAAGAGCTGCATTTTCTGCAAATGTCCATTAGAGCGTCATGACATTCCTCTGAATGCAAGCCATAATAATTTGCCAGAAGACCGTATGGGGGTTGAAGAGAAGCCACCAAAGCCATCATTGATTAAAGTGAAGGAAGCGAATGCAGAGGGATTTGTATGGGTGCCTGCTGGTCTGACAGGTGGCCAGGTATGTTACACCAGTTATTTGTAATAGTGACCAGGAATCTTAAGTGCTTGATGTACCATGAGAGAATTGAATTGGATTCCTCCCCAGAATATCAATACAGTAACAAGCCAAGATTTTGTAAGAATGTCGAAAAATATCAACTAAGAAATTATTTTGGATTTTACTCCAAATTCTCTAAACCAGCTTAATGAGAAATGTCTGATAGACAGTTAGGAGAATTATTGTCTAGGTACTGGAGTGAAAGGGTTCATTAGACAAGGAATGACAAATTTATCACTAGCAATTTTCATCTTGATAAGACCTTATTTTGTCTGACCTTATTTATAAGGAAATTTTTTGGAGCTGCAATTACAAATTATTATGATTCAGTCAGATTTTGTGAATTGAAGGATTTATTTTGTTTTTAAGATCACAGAATTCATGTCTAAGCTGCCAGAAGATAAGGTCCCAAAACTTGATTCTAAGGGTGCTAGGTTTTGGTTGAAGCAGCGTGTTTACCAGATGCCACTGCAAGATTTCTCTACAAAGCATTGCCGCAAACTGGCACTGGATCAGAAGATGGCTATGGATGACATGTGTCTGAAGAGGCTAGACAAGGCTGTGGGAGTTGGTAAGAAATTGTGTATTGCCATTTCAAACTAATAAGCACACTATGCTGACAGTATAAGCCATTATTTTCTTTGCAGGAGCAGTGAAAACAGGCCTCACCATGCCAGCATCATGCACTAAGTGCACGATCCCAATGAATGTTGGTGAGATGGCTGTGTTTGCCATTCGCTCAGGACCAGACTCATGCTGGCATGTGCAATGTTTTGTGTGCTCAGAAGATAGTGAGCTCCTAGTTGATCTTGTCTACTGCTGGGATGAAGAAAAGCAGAAGCTATTCTGTCCAAGGCACTGGAGCGAGTCACTAAAGCCTCGCTGTGCAGGATGTGAGGAGGTATGAATGTGTTATGATAAACTTTGCAATGGAAATTTATTTGATGTTAAGCATGGTTTTTGCTGTTACAGTGATGACTAAATTATCAACTTGCTGGCTCTTGGGGGTCAATTTTTCATCTTGGTAGCTCATATGCATCAGTACTTATCATCATCATCGTCACATGTGATACAACGACATGAGGCAAGATATCTGCAAAATTTCATGTTGATATTAAGTCAATGGTCAACTTGACACAACTATCAAAATTTAGCGTTATTGATTTGTTGATAGGTAACACTTTTTATGATTTATCATTTGGTATTTATAACGATAATTGAACTGAGTGGAGCGCAATTTGGGCTGAAGTAATATGCATGATCTCAAAATTGAATGAGCATGAGCGCGAGTTCCATTTGAAATCACAAGCATGATTTCAGACCAAAATTGCACGACACAAGGTTCAATTACCACTTTATTACATCCATTTTGAAATTGCTCAAATACAGGACATTGCCAGTTCAAATATTTCATTGATGCAGTACTGAGCTGGTTTGAAATTAAATTCATCCTTATTTTGGGGGGAAAAAATAACAGTTTTGGAAACAAAGGTAGCAAAATTTGCCACATGATACTCTTTGTCTCACATTTTCCTGTAATTTGATTGGTTACTTTAAACAAGCCTTGAAATCTGATTGGTTGTTGTGTTTTTACTGAACCCTCCTCATTGGCTGGGAAAAAAAGATGCAATTTAAAACAAAAAATGGTGTGATTTGTTGATAACTGATTAGAGCCAATCAGATTACAGGACCACCAGTGATTTCAAAATGGGTGTAATAAATTTTAGAATTACCTTTTTCCCAGTTGATCTATGTAGGGGAATATTCCCAGGCTATGGACCAGAACTGGCATCCAGGTCACCTTTGCTGTTACTACTGTGATGAGTCATTGTCAAACCAGAAATTTGTCACAGTGGATGACCAGCCTTCATGTATCAACTGCTATGATAAAAAATTTGCCAATAAATGTGAGAATTGCAAGATTCCGATTGGTCCTGGCACTAAAGATGTTGATGTTCGTGGTAAACACTGGCATGAGGAATGCTTTGTATGTTCACAGCCAGAATGTAAAAAGCCTTTGGTAAGTTTCAGTCCTTGGACATTGCTCCACGGTCTCAAAATTTAGTCCTCATGAAATACTGTTAACCCTTTACCTCCCATGAGTGATCAAGATAGAATTCCTCCTTACAGTATCAATACAATATCAACTAGATTAGTGAAGAGAATAAAGAAAAATATCAATTTGGGGATAATCAATTGATCCAATACAAAATTCTTTGAACTAACATTTTAAGAATTGTATGGTTGACAGTAAGGAGAATTACAAATTTGATCTGGGAGTTAAAGAGTTAAGTACCTGTGGTGGTCAGAGCAATTTTCAACTGAGCATCAAAAGAGATTGCATTGGTTTTTATGTGACTAGTCCAGAAAACTTGTGGCACTCTTAACCAATCAAATACAAAACTAAAACCATTCATGACCTGGTAACTTGTCTGAAGGCAGTTTGAGTGATTTTTTACTTTGAGTTCTCTTTGGCTTTTAACCCTTAAACTCCCATGAGTGACCAAGACAGAATTTCTCCCTATATTATTCAAACAATATCAAGCAGACAAGTGATGAGAATAGAGAAAAATAACAATTAGGGTTTATTAGCTGATCCAATACCAAATTCTCCAAACTAAGAACTGTATAGCAGACAGTAAGGAGAATTACTCTTGTGATCTTGGGAGTGAAAGGGTTAAACTTTCTTCTTGTTGGCTGTTATGATTACCTTGGTTTAAGTTTTACAACAGTTAATTGAAAAGAGCTCTAAGTGCAATTGTGTTTTACACCCTTCTTGTTATTATGCATTACAAATTTGCAGGATTTTTCTTTTAGGGATTAAAGTTATAGAATACAGCCATAAAATTGGTATAATTTCGATATCTGACAGCTGG
The DNA here is from genome assembly GCF_036669915.1 of Pocillopora verrucosa. Classification (NCBI taxonomy): domain Eukaryota; kingdom Metazoa; phylum Cnidaria; class Anthozoa; order Scleractinia; family Pocilloporidae; genus Pocillopora; species Pocillopora verrucosa. The sequence goes on from NC_089325.1 coordinate 9,700,805, forward strand.
CCTTAGTCAGAGTGCTTAATTTAACCCTTTAACTCCCAGAAGTGATTAAAATAAAACTTCTCCCTACAATATCCATACATTCTTCAGCAAACAGGTAATGAGAATATTCAAACTTATCAGGTAGAAGCTGCTATCTTGATCTAGTACCAAGTTCTCATGACTAATTTACAAGGAAATGTGTAGCAGCTACAGGGGAGAATTAACAATCAGATCTTGGGAGTTAAAGTGTTAATGTTTATTTGATTTTGTAGCTAAATCAAGGGTTCACCTTCAAGGAAGACAACTTGATCTGCCATTCCTGTCGTGGAATTACCCCATCCAAAGTTTGTGAAATATGTGGTAGAGATTTTGCTCCAGGGGAGAAGAAAGTTGGATATCAGAGCAAAACCTTCCATGAGAAATGTTTTATATGTGATGAATGCAAACAACCTATTGGTACTCAGCAGTTTATCAGAAGAGAGGACAAGCGCCTGTGTGCAAAGTGCTATGAGACTGGTTATGCCAGGGTGAGTGACAAGACAATGCTTTATCTTTGGCATCAAAGGAAGGAGAGAAGGATGGGGTCATTTTGTCACTTTGTAGATCAAAGCTTACCCCCCTTCCCCCTCCCCCCCCCCAAAAAAAAAAAAAAAAAAAAAGGTCTGAAATCTAGAGGTGATATGTTTTGATTTGTTTGGCAAATTAGAATTAGCAATTGGGGCTTTTCTCTTCCAAGATCTCATTAATAATTTGCCTTGCTTTTGCTTTACAGTTCTTATGATGTTAGTTCAGAGAATTTGGTATAAGATTAACCAATTATCCCCTAATTGATGTTTTAATTTTTTATTCTCATCACTTGCCTGCTTCATATTGTATTGGTTTGGTGAGGAGAAATTCTGTCTTGGTCACTCATGGCAGTTGAAGGGTAAAAAATTTTAGTGGTGGAGACAAACAAATTTTGGTTGATGTTTGTTTCGGGGAGAGAGCATTTTATTTTGAAATTACCTTCACACCTTCATATAAAGTTCCTTGTAGCTCCTTGGTAAATGGGCAAGACCAGTGTTCAGTCAATGAAGTCACTGGTTGAAATTGGCTCATATGAAAAAGTCTACATTGCAGACAAAAAAAGAAAAAAAGGTTTAGGGGTGTATTTGCCTGGCTACTACAACCTGAAAATATATCAATAATTTTAATGTTATACTTCATACCAAAAAAAAAAAACTTAACTGGAGTTACAAATTGATTAATGACATGTTGAAATTTATTTTGCAGATCTGTGTCAGGTGTAATGAGCCTATAAAAACTGCTTCAGTAAAGCATGATGACAATGTGTACCACTCAGAATGCTTCACTTGTACAATGTGCGCACAACCATTGGCAGGAAAGCCATTTACCAAGCATGAGGGAAATAACGTTTGTCAAGATTGCTACCGCAATAATTTTGCAAAGAGGTGTGCAGCTTGCGAGAAGCTGATAGAAGGAAGTGTCAAATTTGTAGCTTATGGTGAAAAATTTTATCACCGAGATTGCTTCACATGTGCCAGATGTGGTATGGCTTTGGCTGGTGAGAAGTTCCGTGTGGTAGAGGATGAGAAAGTGTGCATCAAATGCAGTTCTTAAATTAGTTAACTGAAAAACTACTTGATTCTGCAAAGCTGGCAGTAATTGAATAATTAGATAGATAAATACTTACGTGTACTTGTCATTAATTCTCTTGAAATCAGGAGTGAACGTGCTGGGCACGTCTAAGTCTTAGCTTTAAGATAATTTTTTACAACTACTGCCAACTATGCAGAGTCACTTTGCTATTACTTAATTAAAGACCAAACTATATCTCAAAGATTTGATGTTTTACATTTGAAAAGGAGTTCTATTTAAATTTCATTTTTAACAAAGCATTTAGAAGGCAAATGTGGACACGTTTGGGCTGATTAATGAATTTATCACACATACAAAGTAGTTCAATCTTATTTTATGAATTTCTCAATAAGATGATCTAAGATTTTGATGAGGAGTTTGCATTTTTGTTTTTGAACCATTACTTGGTGGCCAAACTGTTAGCTTGCTGGACTTTGGGTTGAGAGGTCTGGGTTCTAGCCCCAGTGGGGTCATTGTGTGGTGCTCTTGAGTAAGAACTGGGTAGCGGAAAACTGCTAGGGAATCCTGACAAAATACAGAGAGTTATCCTGTGCTGGACCAGCATTAAATCTGAGGGGAGGGAGGAGGGAGGCAACAATATCCCTTATTGCTTCTCTCTGCAGAGAGCACAGACTGAGGTCAGCTTCAGTGCCTGTGGACCATGCAGCTGAACCCTTTAACTCCCATGAGAGACCAAGACAGAATTTCTCCTTCCAATATCAATACAATATCAAGCAGACAAGTGATGATGAGAATAGATAAATTATTGATTAAGGGATTATTAGTTGATCCAATACGAATTTCTCCAAACAAGCATCACAAGAACTGTACAGCAGACAGTTAGGAGAATAACTAATGAGATCTTGGGAGTTAAAGGGTTAAGTACAGAATTCTCTGTTCCTCTCATCTAGTCTAATAGAATATTTTACAATGTGGTTAGGATATTTTATGGATTCATGAATGGACAGTGTCTTCCTTTTCTTGAAAACATAGAACAGTTGCAGTAGTTTTACTTTACATCAAAACAATGAGAAAAGTTGCAAGAGATTATCAGAATTATATTTTTTTTCCCAAAGTGTTGAAAGAGTGGTTGACAGTCTGTATTAGCCTTCAAATATTGTGTGAACCCAAATTTAAGTTATCTTCACTTCTTACTTAGCAGAGTAAGATAATCTACATTTTAATATGATGTAGTTGCCTGGAACATCCAGTATTGTGTTAAAAAGTTATTCTATCAATAGTATTGTTAAAAGAAAGGAGTTAAGATTTCTATGGTCTCTTTTACTATTCCTTAAATGAATTAGGTACTCATAGAATTAGGCACTCACAGGAAAAGCTATATGTCACATTAGGCAGTCTTGCATGATTCAAGCTTTCATTCCCACACTGTTTTGCTTTTTGATAAGACAAATGCAGCTCAGAGTACTGGAAGTCAGAGGGTATTCAAAGCTGAAGGCTTACATGTATTTAGTTTTAATTTTAATTTAAAATTTTCACATAGGGTTGAAATGTGAGTAGAAAACATTGAACATGGAAAATCCCTTTTGGGTTAAAAGCAGCTGTAGTAAGAGAAATAAGTACATAAAAGACAATATGGTGAGAAGTTGAACCATAAACTTTGACAGTATGGTTCTATGATAATGAAATATTAGGCAGGGTATTGCTGAGATGGAGTTGTATATAGTTTAGAGGTGCAAAGAAGTAGAGAATTGTAAGTTAAGGTAAAGAGTCAAAGTAACAGCTCTCATTTGAAATGTGAAGGGAAATTACACTCCAGTGTAGTGGCATGGTTTACTGGCAATGATAGGAAAGAGAGAGAGAGAGAGATGCCAGTATTTCCATCTATGCCTAAAGTGAAGCATTTCCATGTAAACATTTCTGTTTAGAAACTATTTAAAGACCTTAAATTAGCTAGCTAGTAAAGAAAATTAAGTGTTATTCCAATAGGATAATATTAGAAGAAGAAATTATTGTGGAAACTTAGGATGATAATAAATTGTTGTGATCTCAATGAGGTATTGTTAGAGTGACGTTTGGGCTAATTATTTATTTTTCTGAAGGAGAATGTCACTCTTCTGACCCAGACCAGATTTAACCATTTTTATTCCTGGCAGTTACCAAAAGTGGATTTCTCCTTACAATTTCTAAACATTTAGAAGCAAAACGATGGTGAGAATAACAAATTTTAGCAAGTAAGGATATTGTCATATTTTGTAGCAAATCCTCAAATCTTGAATTTTAATTAAGAAATGTATGGCTTATATTGACAACGTGACAACGTTAAAATTGAATAAGGTTCCTCTTCTTTACTTCTATTCTCAAAACTGCATAGTATAAAGAATGGAAAATAGAAATTTTCAAAGAAGGAAACGAGACGGATGTTGAAATTTACCTCCCCGGGCGAGGTTTATAATCCCATAATCCCTGATCCAGCTGGTTATCGTCATCTAAATACGAGTGTTCTTTAAAAAAAATCCAAAAGAAAAAAAAAACGTAATTAAGAACGGATAAGCAATTAGATAAAACTTGAAGGAAGGATTTTCTAGACTTTACTCTAAAGGATTAGCATTAATCGGCTTTTGAGCCCTTATGCGGGTCAAAGAACGTGCGGTCGCGTGACAGAAGGAATTTGGCAACACGTGACGAAAATTCGTCACGAGAGCTACGTTCAAAGTGCACTAGTTTGCGCAGCTGGCAATTTACTAAACCGCCAGCTACGTAAGTTGAATTACACCTCACTTTAGTTAGCTTAGGTCGTCATACGGTTCTTAAAGTCTCGAAAAAGAGCCACTTACAGCTTGGATAGTTTGGAAGACGAAGACACCATGGTGGACGAAAAGCGGGCGGCACCATTCAGAGATCGCTGGGTGAAAGGCGACCAGGCGTAGATTCTGGCGGGAAATATTGGCGAGGTTTGTTCGGGCAAGTTCAGTGGTGATTTCTGGACAATCCAGCTGGCTTTCATCAGTTATCCCTTTTAAGCAGGGGTTTTGTGTTTGAAAGATATTCTTTTTTCTTTCTCCGCTTGTCTGGGGAATTTGGGCCTGGAATATCGATTAAAATGAAGGAAATTAGTGCGTTGTTGGTGAGCAGAAAGCGAAGCAGTTGTCTGGAAAGGTAAGGTAATGTAATTCATTGTTTTATACATTGCAAAACTGATGGTGTGAGCGAATGCAATCGCATTTGTTGTTATAAGTGTATAATATCTCAGAAATTTACTCAACTAGTGTTTGTTTCTCAATGGTGTAAAGAATTTGGAATAATTATTCTTAAAAGGGCGACTTATTTGAAGTTATGGCGGCATAGGTAACGGTATTCAACGTTAATACCCACGTCACCCTCTTTCTTGCTCCGTGTTATCACTTGTCTTAACCCACAACCCCAAAGAATGATTAGCATCTAATTTCTCCTTACAATATCACCCCTGAGTCATGCAGTAAGGTCATGAGAATAAAGAAAATTATAAGCAGCTAAAGAAGCTGTTGATTGTTACACAAATTCTCCTTGCCAGCACCTTAGGGAATGTATAGAGAACAGTATGGAGAATACCTTTACTGATGTTAGGGTGTAAAGGCTTAATCTTGGAAGTTGTATCTAAGCTTTAATTTTTTTGTCTACAATATGATAACAGTGTCGAAGTGTACTTGTTTCAATGAAGATTGCTAAGAATAGTGGCTTTGCTATCAGATACTTGTTCTGATTACTGCAGTTGCTAAAGGTGGTTATTTACTTCAAAGTCTTCCTGTTTAGAGGGTTGATTATACTTAAAATAGTTGGGTAACTATTTATCGAAGGTATAAAATCAATGGTTACTTATGAACCATCTAAAATACTGGGAGGGGATAAGTCTGCTGCATTATTCATAATCATATATGCAGTGGAAACCTAATTCAATTTCAGTGATGAGGAAATGGCATTGTTTGGTCTCCTCTGGGTCTTTGCATGTCTTTGGGCGGGGTGGGGTGGGGTGGGGGGTGTAAGTGAAGAAGGTACAAGGCATCCAAGGAAGATTGGGCACAGTGAGGTAAGGGGGGCTGTAAGGGGGCTGTAAGAGAGCAAACAAATGAAAATCTGTAACCTTCAGAAGTGCTTGAAATATACTTTACCCAGTGATTGCCAGCCAAAATTTCATCCCACAAATTTCACTGGCAGCCAGCACTTAGCGACAACCTTAGGAGTTGAGACTAGCTGAAAGGCTGAAGATATTCTCATTGACTGTCACAGCTTCAACATGTAAGCCTCTCGGAAACCAGCCTGCAAGGGGCCACTCATATTGCACAATCCATCATAGCCTGTGTGCTGGCTATCTCCTTTTTAGTTAAATAATTTAAAGACAAAAGATACCAGTATTCCTCTTCACAATTAACGCAACCATTGCACTTGAAAGTGATTGTAGCGATTTATTCACAAACCAGCAACAATAATTGTTAATGCGTTGTAAAAGGAGTCTTCATTAGTCATTAGAATAAGTTACTTAATAAGTTTGGTCTATTTAATTATATATTAATATGTACAATCAATACTTGATTATTTTAACAATATTACTGTGGTAAACACCAACAGCATCACTTAAGAACAAACCATTAGTACTCTTAACCTTACAAAACATTCTGACTTAAGGCCACAAATTTTTCAATGATAGGCCCCTTGCGTCAGTTTCAAACATGAAACATAACTGGAATCAGATTGCTCTGCAAAAGGAAAAACAAAACCCAACAAACCTAAATACGAAACAGAATGAAAAAAGAGGAACCACCAGGACTGGGAAGAGCAAACTCATGTAATCAGAGCCAAAGAAAATTTCAGGGTAAGGAATAGTATTTTAGCTCCAATTCTATTTGTAATGCAGGCTTATTCACTAGGTTAATGATCGCATCAAATTCAAGAGATGCTCCTCTCAGCAAAATCTCGTATCTTACTGGATTACTTCAATTTATCCTTTCTAATAGTCCTTCTCTTGTTCCTTTTGTTTTTCAATTAAACCAACATAGATGTTAACCCTTGTGCCTTTTTTCCCCTCATATCTACTAATAACAACCTGTTCATGTACTTACTTTGACAATATGGCTTTCTGAGGAAGTATACGACACTAAATAGTCACCAGAAACTTTTTTCTGAGGCTGAATGATAAGACATAGATGATCTGTAAACAACTGTGATATAAACAACATGAAAATCAGGTCGCAGTTAACCTGCCTATTTGTTTGATTCCAACAATAACAAAAGTTGAAACAATCCGCATTACTACTGCAATAAATCTTTTTGAAGAACAAAAGTACTGAATCTAGCATATAATTAATTTAATATACATTTGCATGCTGCCTTAGCATCTCTAGAAAAGCCAACTACATGTAAGCAACCATGATTGTGTGTCAAGACAAGCTTCATTTCATCAGCTTCAGTAATGCACACTATACCATCTTGAAGTATTAATAATTAAATCACTGCACCAAGCAGTTTTTATGTTTGTTTTTGTTTTTCTTTCCTGCGTCAGCTGTTTTGACAACCTGAGGTGAGGCTTTTTCAAGGAAACCATCTTCAGTGTAGGTAATTCTTGGACGCCTATTAGGCTTTGATTTGCTTTTATCCACTGGATTAGCAAATGGATCTTCCCAAGGTAACTGAGATGATTTACTTGGGCTAGGATTGTTTCCTCGTGACTTGTACTCCTTTGGAGTAGAGCCATTTCTATTGATCATGTGTTCTTTCCTCGCTGACATGTATGTACCAGAAGAAGTTCTGATGTGATTACGCCGTGGGGGCGGGGCTGGTATAGAACTTGGCTTCCATGTCAAACTTTCCAAAGATCTTGACAATGGCCGTGCATTTTCGCCTTCACTGAAGTAATACTTCTTACTATTTTCCTCAATATCTATATCATAGTACTTCAACTGTCTCGCCTTTGATTTATAACCAGAATTTCTAGATGTTCTTGAGTCCGAGGCATATCCAGAAGTGTGTTTACTAGAATTTCTGGATGTTCTTGAGTCAGAGGCATATCCAGAGGTATGTCTCTCCTTTACTTTGACATGCTTATGAGCCTTGTTTATATCTCGACTGTCCAACAAAACCTTTGTTCCACAATTACTGTCTCTGCTCTCAATAGTGCCATAATTACTATCTTTGGTAGATTCAACATCCACGGGTGTGGCTCTTATAAAGTCAGAGGTACTTCCCTTGTCAAATAATTGAACTCGATAACCTCTGTCAAAGGTATCAACTGCTTGCCTAGCATTTGACAGTGGCTGGAAATTTTGCCTTCTATGGTATCTGTCATTGTCAAAACTAAAACCCCCATAGCTTCCTCCTTGGACACTCACACTGTCAAAGACATCGGTCGAATAACCTGCAGTTTCAATATGGCCAAACACCCTGCCAGACAATCCCCCAATTCTTACAGGGTCATCATGTTGATGCTGTCTATCAAATGTTCCCACTCTGTGTTGAGACAAAATCCCTGAGTAGTGGCCAATACTGTCTCCATCAACACTTGGTTCATAAGGAGCACTCAACACCCCAGATGCTGAGTGATTGCTTGAAGTCACATAGTCTGACTCAAGTGTCCCAAGGTCAGATGTGCATAATTCCTGAGCATTGTAACGTTTTGTATCAAAACCTGGTCGAAAGTCAGGAAATTTTTCATGACTTTGGAAATCTGCTGAAATGCGGCGACTGCATTCTGGAGAGCAATATATTTCTCCATTCTTGGGAAGAAAAGGTTGTCCAAGGAGAGGCTTACGGCAGTTGTAACAACAGTAGCAATTGTCTGTCGCATGCCAGTGTTGTCCATTGTGCATCATTTGACTTGCATCTGGGTCAATTGGTTCCCCACAGGCATCACAAAATTCAGCATTCATTGATTTGAAACAATGACAGCAGAATGGGTTTCCTTCCTTCATTATGTACCGCATACCTCCAAGTGGACAGTCACATTCAAAGCAACAAAAATGGCTTACATGCCAACATCGGTCCTCAGCTTCTGTGCACTGCTCAGCAAAAATAATCTAGCACAATAAAGAAAAACCAAACAAAGTAAACACATCATCTTATGACAGGGGAGTGACTGTAGGTGTGAATAACAAGCCAGGGTGTACTGAGTATTGTTGGTGTCATTTAACAGTTAGGAAGTAGCACCTACTCCTTAGGGATCCCCTAGTCTTGGATATATAAAAATTTTCTTGAATCTCACTCTTAATTTGATATAATTTCACAAAATTGAATTACCCCATTACATGCAACACATCCTTGGCCCTAATGTCTCTGCATGGTGCCTTCCAGTTGCAATTTTTTTGTTGGATATAAGAAATGTAGTACATTTAACTTTTTCTTTACATAATTTCACAAAATTTATTTACCTCATCACATGCTGCACATCTTGGCCTCAGAGTCTCTGCATGGTGCCTTCCACAGAAAATCCGCCCATCCTTGTAGCAGTAGATCAAATCCACTAAGAGCTCTTTACAAATGTAGCAAACAAAACAGGAAGCATGCCAACTTGTATTCTGCCCAGCTCTTGGTGCAAACACTGCCATGGATCCAGGGCCCACACGATCACCACACTGCAATAAGGAAAAAAGAAACAGTGACTTCACCTTTCATTTCTGGAAAAAAATTTTGTCACCCTGCTGAATAGATGGAGTTTTTTGGGGAACTGGACAAAATTCTTGGGGAGTACCCTGTGATGGACAAGCATTCCACCCAAGTGGGGAGTCGTGCAGAAGGTACCATACATGTATGCATAGGCAGGTATACATGCCACTCACATGTAAACAAAATTAAAATTCCATTGTCAACTTTGGCCAGTTCTGATACATGTAATTTCTGAAAATCACTCACAACAAAAGCCCTTATGGAACCAAAATAATTTCTTACCTCTCTACAGCTGTAGCCTTCTGAGACATTAGGGATTTGTTTCACAACCCCACGATCAATAGCATCTCTTTTCCTTAATGCCACAAAGATTCGTAATTCCCTTTTTTCTTCATCTGTAAGGCCATTACAATATCTTGCCTCGCTGTCATATGGAGGCAGTTGCACTATGATCTGTTTGTTACGGTGTCTTTCTCCAATGCTGTCAATGTATGGAACCTTTTCTTCTGGAAGGGAACTCATATAGGCATGAACCTAAAAATGTGACAATAAATTCAGTTTACCTGCAATCATATGATTATACATATTTCACTGCAGTGTAAATTGGGCACCAATCTCTTAAAATATAAAGGCCAGTGATACAAAATAGCTGGCTCATACAAACTATGTTTCCTTCTCATTAAACCCAAATCCACAGCTGAAAATTTTCAAGAAACTATAACTTAAAATTTATAAAGTGAACTGTGATGATGATCATGTGAGGAAACCAACTTGCAAACCTTTTCTCATGGGACAAATAAAAGGGGATTATTTATAGTTTTCAAATTGAAGTTAAAAAATTTAAAAATAATGATAGTCTTCCAAAATCTTGTTTCATAAATACTCCTAATCTCATTTGTAACATGAGAACCACATTGATAACAACAATTCTTACAAGAATACCAGATAATGATATTCTTCTAATCAAAAATAGGACATGTAGATAGGACAACCTTTCAAGATTAACTCCACTTGCCTGCTCAGGGTTTAGCCCTGGTGGAACCCATGCATATTCATCTAATGCACAACCACTATCATCATCACTCGGAAGGCCAGAATGGTTAGCCTCTCCTAAGTATACGTTACATCCTGTGCGAGCATCATCCTCAATGATGTTGTGATCTTCCCTAGGACACTTGCAGTGCTGACAAATTTTCCTGCAGTTTATCATAACATATCAGTTAAGTACAAGACTGGAAACATGTTAAAATGATACAAAATTATTTTACTTTTAAGTTTCTGTGGCCTGATTGGATTCTCAATTCAAAACATGGAAATGTGAAAAATTCCAACAAAATATCAAAATTAAATATTAAAGTTGAATCAAAAAGCCACCAAAAAAAATTTCTTACTTTGTTTCAAGTAGTGTGGATTATACAGATGAGAAATGAAATAATGTTACTTGTGAAATAAAAAGTGGGAGTCTTATGTATCTACAATGTGGTGCAGACACAATGAAGCCATTTATGAAAATTTTTCTTTCAACAAGTTACCTCACCTTTGAAAAAAAAGAATACAGGGCAGAAGACAGGTTAAAGAAGACGAGGTCAAATGAAACATGTCTGCTAAGTGTCAAGTAATTGATTATTCACGGTGTCAAAAATACATTCACTGGAAAGGAGATGAAATCCAGACGGTTGCATTCTCACATTTGTGCTCATCAGGAAATTGTACTGAATAAGTATTCAAGGTGGACGGCAAAAATATACTCAAGTGTTCTTGAGAAATAATTATTCTACAATGTTCTTTCTTTTTTTGGATTGATTTTCAAAAGGCTTTGTGCTAGAAATAACCTTCTATGAAGAACATCTGTTTAACTGATAAGCTTTAAAATTGGAAATGTACTGAATGGTTAAAATCAGCAAGCTTGGGCATGCCCAGCAACAGCCTCAAATGTATTTGCCACAAAATACAGCAACATGCAGCATACAAAATCTTCACCACCACCTTTGGTAAACCAAAGGCTAGTTTGGGATTACAAGATTCAATTGTGTAGCATTACAAGAATGGTTCATAGGTGTTATTTCACACACCCACACAACTCCTTTGTTATTCCCATTTGATCAGTCGCTTTGTGATTATTTAGCTGTGCAACAGTTAATTTTTAGCACCCTCTCAAAGCATAGAGATTGTAAGAAATTACCTGTGCTTAAAAAGCCATGAATGCTAATACTCATTCTGTTAAAAGCAACACAATTTTAAAAAGGTATTTAGTTCAAGTGATACTGTGCTGTGTCTTAAGTTTTGGTTGCTTATGCTAATTTTTTCACATTAAAAAAAAAATTAGAGAATTGAAAGTTGCTTCAGTAACTTGCATTTAGTACACAACGCATGGTTAACTACCACATACAAAAAAGAAAAAAAAGGCCTGGATAAAGTGTTTATTGGAAAGTTTATATGATCTATCCTTTCAAAGGTGCCAAAAGTAATGTGAAACAACTTTGTATGTATTATGGCATTAGTATCGGTACTGGTTAAAACTGTGGTCACGTTTTTTGTGCCTGTTCCTCTCGACATGACTAAATATTCAAAGCCAATCTATAAAACAGAGGTTTTGTTACACGAGACGAACTAAATTATCAGCCAAAAATTACCACAAAGACTTAATAGAAACAAAAAAGAATAAAATATAGCTCTGTTCTTCGAAACAATCCGACACGGTCATTGAATTTTAAAAATAAATGATTTTAAGATCATGGAAATTTAACAGCTGTCTCGCACATTATCTCAAGACAAAACCAAATAAACTCCCATTTATTCAGCTCTCCACCTTTAGGAACTCTAAGCTTGTCAATATTTTGCTTTCACTTTGAAATAAGCTATGTTAAAAATAAACATTTTCGTACGATCTGTAACTCAAAGAAAAGCCGATTTTAAATAATCTCTCCGTGAAAACACAAACCCGATTTGGAAACTTAATTGAATGTCCAACACGTTATAAGATTATTGCCGCAGCTTTTCGTATTTCTCCACTTTGCTTCAAAGAAGACCACACACCTTGTGAAATAATGAAAGATAAGAAATTTTCGTTTGCGTTTGTCCTCAAAATTAAAAAAGATACTAATAATTTAGAGTACTGAATTCTTTACATGGCCGTTCCTTTGACATATCGAGACTCAAAACCAATGACATAAATACCAATAACAATGAGATAATTTAGACTAACTTTGTCATGTCGACAGCTCTTCTTATCCAAGATTTACACGGGGTTTGTTCGAGAAAATACGGTACAAAGCCGTTTACCAGAGAATTATTTAATCTGATCTGCTACGCGCAAATTCTACGGTGTTTTCTCATTTTCGTAAAAGCAAGTCCGGAAATGTGGACGCGCAAATGTAAATTTTAATTCAACTGAATAATATGTGCCAAAAGTCCTTCTGATTTTTTACGAAATGCATTATTGTCACCTAACTTAGTTTTGGATTTGATTAAAAATGTCAGTGTTTTAAACATACTAATTACATTTTAAACAGTGCTTTTTAATTTGGTGTATCGAAGAAATATTTCGATTGTACTGTCACTAACAAAAGCAAAATTTAAGGCAAAGTTTCCACGTTCGAAAAAAAAAACCAACATTAAACCATAAAAACTAGTCGCAGATTTTTCTAGCGGTAATTTTTTCACAAAAATATTCGAAGAAGGTAATTTTTAGAATCGAGAGAATTTGCCACCTCTTTTTGGCAGGTCAATCAAGTAGTTCGTGATACAATTCCCGCATGGAAAATGATACCCAAAGTTATCCTTATCCGACATATTCCTTCAAGTTAAGATCCGAGAATAAACAGATTTACCAAAATACTATCTTCCGTTGGAAAACCGAGTGTAGATAAGGAATCAAATCTCTCGAACAGCTTACAGCCATGTGTGTGAGCGACATTTTTGTGTAATAAAAATGTCGGTCGAAAGAGACAGAGGATGAAATTTTATGTGCCCGTAGGAAGCGGCGACTCTCTGATTCGTTTTCCAAAAAGGCAATGCGAAGCGCGCCGCGACTGAAACTTTTCTGCTCTCGTGTTTGGGATACCATGCACACATGTCGTAAGACACTGATAATAACGGCGGTATTTTCAGAGGAAAGACCGACCATGGCGATATAATACAGTGTAGGACATTGCGCGGATAGCTGGTATTTCTCAATTTCAACGCGCGCCCAACAGTTTCCGGGCAAGGAAGTACTAAACGAACTCAACGCTTATTAAGAGCATAATTCGCTCGCGTTTATAATCCAAGTGTCTCACTCCAGAGTGACAAAGAAAATCTCGTCTTTACATTTAAATCTCGCTGCGTGATGCGTTAAGCTTTCATTTTCAAAGCTATGCATCAGACATGATGTATCAGACGTCAAAACGGACGAAAATACTTGGACTTCCCAGCCGTCTTATCTGCACTTGACAGCTCGGTTCACCACTAAATATCCTTCCGAGATTGTACTACTTGAAAATTCGGAAAATGGGTCAAACCTTTCCACGAAGCTGTACAATTGTCTGTTATTAAGACGAGAATTCTGCCTAATTCCACAGCGTTTTTATTTCGAAACGATTATTCGGCTCAGCCTTGGGTTTTTGATGGTAGGAGCTTTTGAAAAGAACGCAACGGGCGAATGAGGTATGCGACTGCGACCCGTGGCGGATGAAACGATACTAAACAAACAACCAAGAGGGTTTCAAGGGGCGACAGACAGCCTTAAAAAGAAAAGCCTCTTGCGTGCTTATAAACTTTGAAATCAATCCGCGCCTTCCGTACACAAGCCAACTGAAAGAAACACAACTAATGTATACACAAGACATGAAGATTTTTACGCGAAGCCAATTACAACAATCAGTGCCTAAGAGGCCGTAAAATTAGGTCAACTGTTGTCAATGTTGATTTCACCAAATCCACACTCTGTCATCTGTTTCACTTTCGGAAGAACTACGAATTCCGAAGCGTAAGAGGAACTCCGAACTGCAGGAAATTATATCTTTCATGTTGACCCTTACTATATGGACGTACGATATCTCAAATACCAATCTAATCTTTCGGACAAAACAATACACTGTTACTTTGTGATGGCGTCCCGATTCTTAATATACAGAATTCCAAGGCACATTGTCCCTAAAGCAAAATTCTGTTTCACCTTAGGGAAAGAAAAATGCGATTCTCTTTAATAATCTGCGCTTGGTTTGCGTGCCACTTGAGAGTTATACAGACGACAATCATGCTGTGAACAAAGCGTTTCCTAGCCGTTCTTCATTCACTTGAATTCGGAACCTGTTGCTCAGTGTAGTGAAACAATTTACTACTTACCGCCAGTAATGCGCGGAAAACCCTGGACACATATCGCCGCAGTTGTTGCAGGTTTTCGCTCTCTGCTCCTCATGTGCTACCATAGTCTGCTGAAAGTCATAAGGAAATTCGGTCAGTATTGATGCCACACTCGTTCCTTCATACATGGTGTACATCAACAATTTCGATTGATAACCAGCCTAATAAGCAATCGTTTGGGCTCAAATCTTCCCTCACCGAATACATTATCGTCTTCTTCATCGTTTCTACACCCCCTTCACACAAACTTATTAGCGAACCAGTCTGAGTTTTGATCAAGAGCTGAAATTTCTCCTCAGTTGTGACATTGAGGATCAACGGTTCATGAAACTCGCGATGGTATCTAATCCAACAAAACGTGTACTGCTGCGCTCTTCAACAAGCAAAATCAAATACAATCTTTTCTAGCAGTTGATTGACACTATTCTGACGGTAATTAATGCCTAATCCAATCAGAAGCGTTACTGAACATTCCTGAGTGTCAGCACCACTTTCCCTACACAAGTTGAGCGCCCTTTGATTTCTCAGAGCCGAGGAGTAAAATCCTGTACGCTAACCTTTCAATTCCTCTCACCAGGCAAGGAAATGCCTGTCTACAAGTTATCCCAATTTGAAGTCATTTTCTGTTCTTAGCAAAGAACCAGCTTTGTGCGCGCGAGGACATAATACCAAGTTATTAACCAATCGGAGCCTTTTATCTGTCTATTATGAGTTAATACACAGGAAAACAAATGATAATCTTTTGAAAAACGAACAGTAATAAAACAGCGTTTGTGTATGTAGAAAATGCGGTGAACAAGGGTTAAGGCTGTGTGATAAGTGGTATGTTTTGTGGCTACGTGCGAGTAATAATGTACCACCTGCCTGAGTGGTGATTTTGAAAAGTAATATAACACTAATCACAGCTATAACCCGTGGAGCTAAGAAGTCGAAAGACAATTAAACCGAAGTATAAACATTCAAATACGAAATATGCAGCTAAAAAACCTGAAACAAGATTGAGTGGTGATTTTGAAAAGTAAATGACACTTGCGCGGGTCGGGTGCAGGAGTCCTTGAAAACAATTAAAACGGAAGAACAAATATTCTTTTACACGTGTGGATTGGAGAGGATAAAGAGCATACAGCCAAAAATGCTTCAAATGAGATTAAAACAAAAACAACCTGGCTGTGCTGGTTTGTTTTTTCCTTCTGATTTGTATTTGATCGTGTAGTTCATAATTGCAAAATTGATGAAAAAGTGGTAACCGAAAGACCTGATTGGTCCGGAAGATAATTAGCTACACAACAAGAAAATACTGACGTCTACAAAAAAAGCATTCCTAAAGGAACAATAGCACATGAAAGCAACACCGAACGCCGAATTGTTCCTTTTTATTTAATACATTACCGCGGTACTACTGTTAGAGAAAGAGTAACAAATACTAGTCACCGATTATGATTGCATATATTGTATATTGTATACCGATGATTAATTAGACTACGAGCGACCGCTTTTTCTTAGTTCTTTTCTTGGCCGGCCGCGGATAAGTTAAGAATAAAGAAGGTGAGCGGAAATCGGTGTTTTGCTTCTCCGGTTTCTTCTTTCGTTCGCAAATGGATCGTTAGACAGATTAAGAAAAAAAAAATTAAACTACTTGTAGTCTATTGCCGTCGTATAGTTAAAAAGACTTTGCATCCGGAACGGGTAAATCAGTTGGGGAATAATCCGCCACCCGCCGTGTAGAATTCTGATTTTAATTACTCGGGACATTTAGTTCTCGGTGTGTAACACCTCCTGATTACCAATAACAAAGAAACAGACCAAAGAGGAAAAATAGCATCCTTTGTGGTTAAACAATGATTCTGTGATGTTTATTCTTGTCTGCTTTGAAAATGGACGGAATAGAAACTTCTGAGCAGTGATTCGTATTCACCAGGGTCAGACGGACTACCTGTGTCTGTCGCCAGTTGAAGAGGTTTTCTGGTAACTGAGCGCTTTGGGTTTCAAGTGAAAAGAAAACAAAAATAAAAACTTATTATAATTCACCCTAACAAGTCGTCACAATGCGTGGGCAGAAAACACTAATGATTTTTAGGCAATTATGTAGTGTAGACTTAAACCGGATGATAATCGTTGAAGCCGGTGAAGGTTGAAAATGCCAAACACTCGACACGCATCGTGGAAAGTGCAAGGAGTTTCTGTTTTTGCAAATTTTTTAGAGATCATTCGAGTGCCAAAGCCTATATTTTCCCATAATAGTGATTTAGTTAATAAAAAAAAAAGAAACCTGAGATTTATTTTTGCGAATTTCCCTCTGCAGGATTAGGAGATTTAAAAAAAAAGAAGAAAACTGACCTATTTCAAGCCCTAATTGCCTGTAATAGATAACGAAAATTGGACTAGATGAAAGAAAATTGCAGAGTCATGTTTTGATAACAGAAATGAGGTTTTCAGGTGATAATTACTGTAGTCTGTACTTACGTGATATACTGAGTTCTTTGTTCGGGTTGAATCGTGTAATTACGTTGAAGGACG
The DNA here is from genome assembly GCF_036669915.1 of Pocillopora verrucosa. Classification (NCBI taxonomy): domain Eukaryota; kingdom Metazoa; phylum Cnidaria; class Anthozoa; order Scleractinia; family Pocilloporidae; genus Pocillopora; species Pocillopora verrucosa. The sequence goes on from NC_089325.1 coordinate 9,717,872, forward strand.
AGGTTGTAATTAATGCAGATATCTGGAGCCGTTACCTTACTGGACAGTTAAAAATCTCGATAACGAAAAAGGCTAGCGTCAATTTGACGCCATTTCATTGGATTAACTCCATTAGATGTTTCTACATTTAACCCTGGAGCAGAACAGCACGAAATACAGTGCTTGAACTCTTGTTATTTTTGTTTAAAAAAAAAAAGAAACAAATGAAAACTGTTAGTGAGTGCTTCACCACTTCCTTCCTGAGTATGAGAGGAAAGGTGAGAAACAGACAAACTCATCTAAAATAAACATATCAATAAACAAATTATATTTAAAGAAACAAATGAATAAAACAATCTCAGCTAGCTTTGCTTCTCTTCTGGAATGGGATGCCGGTCTACTCCTGTTTGCCTTCCCAGTCCCTCTCACCAGCAATTCATAATATTCTCCTGGCTATTAACTAGTATCTATCAGTTAATACTCTGGTTTACGAAGAGGGCGCTTTCACCCTGCAACTGGGCTTAAACCTTGAATACTCATTCTGAACTTAAATGTTGTTAATTTGAATCGTGAGAGTTATTAACTAAGCTATGGTGCTCACCAAATGTACTAACTATATGTGTTGTTCCACTGTCATTAACTCTAGTGTAGTTTAGGCATGCACGTCGTGAGAGTTGATCCAGCTACAAAGGGGCTAGAGGCAGAGATTTTGAGAGGAAACGAATCATTTCACTTAGCTTCAAAGAAACATTGTGTTCAAATTGATATCATGTGAGGTACGCGTGAAAGGCCTGTTTTTTTTTTTCTTTTTGTCTTTTTTCTTTTATAGAAGAGAATACATCCAATGGCGCAAAGGACGCGATCATCAATTCCAGCTTCCTCTCTCGATCTGAGTACTTCGTATCCAACGCTATCAACAACTTCTTTAGCACAAGTTCTCTTGTTGTACTTGTGATTCATAAAAGAGAACAAAGCCATTGTTGTAAAGAGCTCACTGCTGTATGTCTTTTCAATTCGTGGCCTATCGCCGTAAAACCACCTTAAGTTTAAATCTATCTTTATTAACAAAGCTTTCTGCACTGTTCTAACGAGGTAGCATACGCTAATTAAAACTCCGAGGAGGCCCTTTGCGAGTTTCGTGAGCACTTGAAAACGGTCTTTGTGTATTTCTTGTGGATGTTTTTGTAATTCAGAATTCATACCTCGACCACGTGAATTGAATTTAACTTGATTTGACCACAGTTTTTCTTATGTTGCCGCAAGTTATTTATACCGAAAAATTTACTGTCTTACATTTCCAGACGGCCTTTCTCTCCCAGATGCTTTCTCGAGGCAAAGTCATATTGAATGCAAAGAAAAGCTGTAGTGTCGACTGAGAGAATATGCTTATACATGATATTTAAACAAAACACACTCACCCACCCAATTCCGTGTGGTTCATACAAAACTTGGCAAATTCTTTCTCCAAAACTGGCCACTGACGTCCTTGATTAAGTAGGGATACACTCGTGATGTTATCCAGACAGAATTCTACACCAAAAACCTGTGAGCAGCTTAATAACGGGTCTTTTTTAAAATTTAATGCCGAAAAAAGCAAGCGACGGAAAACAATAGAAGCTGGTGGAATGCACCTGCTGATATGCGATACTTGTGCGACAGGAAGGCTCTGTTATGAAAGTAACTCATCTTAATTTTCCTCCTCTTGATCGTTAATCTGCTTTTCCCGCACAAGCACACACGCATCAGGCGCACGGCTCCACGGGAAATGAAACATTTAGTGGGTTAAGCCGCAGATAAAACTGCAACTAAGTTAGTTGTAATCTTTGTTTTTCCGTGAACCAGCGTTTTAAGTATTGTTTTTCAAATTGAAAACGTGGCAATTAAAAAAGTTTGTAGATAGTGTTTATTTATGAAGTTTAACCCTTTGTGCTGGGGAAATTGCTTTGTCCGGCTGAAATCTTTCCACAAACTTCGGTTCTTTTAAGTCTGATGCTAATGAATATCAGCGTGTCATAGTTCACCCTCCTAATTGGCGCCATCAGTTATCACGCGAGCTTCTGTTATTAACTTTTCACTCTCGTGCATAATATTTACACTCTGGACGATCTAATGTTTAAAATATTTTGTGGCTGGTGAGCGTTTTCATGATAAATAGTCAGTTTCCTTTTCATTAAAGGTGTTTTTTACTGATATGAAAATGTATGTTAAGTAGCTTACTGGGTGAATTTTTATCTACATTTCTGTTTGATCACGGTTTTAAAATAGATATGGCTTGTCATGGAGAAAAGGCCTCGATTTAAATTATTTAAAGTAAACCTTCGATAGCAGGTTTAATAAATGGTACCAGTTAAGGAGAAAAATGAAGTTCATTTTGTTTCTAAAGATGAGCTCTGCCTGAAGGAAACGGCCGTTAAAAAGAAAAAGAAGTCCTAGAATTGTATCGTAATGGCTCCACTTGAGGTTATTCTCGATTCGTAATCTAATGGGTTTGTGTATAAAAACTGAAAATGCAACTGATTATGATCAACACCTCTGGCTACAGACCCACTACTGTGCCTCCCCCAGGAATAAATAGTTGTCTTTCTACCGTTGCTTGAAGCTGGGGTGAAGCATAAACAGCCGAGCGAAAAGAGTGAAAATCACAAGCTGATTTCAGTCAGTGTTCGAAGACAAATGTCATTAGAGTGTAGAAATAAATAACTCACTTGGGGCGTTTTTAAGGTAAAAGCTATATTTATTAATGTTGCTCAAGGCTTATGTCCGTAAATTAGTCCCTGAATTTTCTTATAGCTAATTAAAATTCCCAATTTTAAGATTTACACATATTTGTCAAGCGGTAGAATTTTCTTGAAACTGTAGTTAATGAAAACCACAATTATCCAGAGCAGCCGCGGCAGACATCGTTTAATTAACAGCGCGACGGCAGTTTGTTAGTGTTAAGGTTACTAATAAGTGCCATCCTTCAACAATTTTAGCTGACAGTGAAATAAATTTAGCTCTGAGCTGGGAAAAAATAGTTTGCCCTTTCAGAATTGTTCAGCACTCAAAGATCATTTAAATGTTGTTTGTATAGTCACTCCTTCACCCAAATGTTATTCAAAACATAAAACTACCATAAAGATTCTGACAATAATATTGCTTTAAAATCAGTATGAGCCCAGTTTTCTCACGTTCCAACATGATTTTCTCATCAGTTTACAGGATTATTATATGTAGACTCGGCTACATTTCTTACAGAAAAGTGAGTGTATTTGTAGTAAACTGGTTTCAATCTTCATGCCGAACAATGCACTTTTCTCAAACTATACGATCTAGAAACACTTAAAGTTTATTTTATTTATTGTTTCTCTTGAGCCACCTGGTAAGCTGATCACGATTCTCAATTATAGCGCAACTCATGATTAAGTAACGGATAAAACCCTTAATTTTCAGCAGTGCATGATATGTGTCCTCGGGTGACTTCTTGATGGATCTTAATTGTTTTCTCTAAAAGATCACGAATTGCTGTTTGTAAATGTAAATGTAAATTTTCCTGGGAGATTTCCATGTCATGCCCTCCGGATTATGAAGGAAACTCGATTTTATCTTCCTTCTTTTATGAAAGAAGGAGAGATCTTGAGGCTCAAACTTGCTTTTTCTCGAATTTTCCTGCTACTGGAATCGTTTCCTCCAGACGAAGGATTCTACGCCTGCGTATACTGAAAAACTGAGATAATTATCCTCACATTATGCACTGAAAGCTTTTGTATAATCACCGATGTCTAACGTATATTTATGCCGGGAGACATATGAAAGGCGTGCGATACGGATAGAGGCGGGAAAATCCATGAAAAGATAAACCTTGAATCTCTTTGAAGACTTCACTGAGAAAGCTACAGTCCTTACAGGTTGGATTTGAGTTTAAGGTAAAAACTGCGATTAACAAAAACACCGTGATCGAGATGAATCTTATCGGATTATAAGGCGTTAACTTGTTTCGGCGTCTTGTTTATTAAGCGGCTTACTCGGTCTTAACATCATAACTAAGCCACTTATATATTATACAAAACCGCTTGCGTGGCGCATCAAAAGACTGAGATCTCTGTCTTTATCTCCTCTGTTCTCACGGTGAAAACTGATTGAAACTGCACGATAGAAGTTAAACCGCCGTACAAAAACACTTTGTCTCTGTGTTTCTCTCTGTGTTTCTCTCTGTGTTCCCAGCCTCAAAGTGAACTGAGGATGACTCAAAGCTGAGATCATTGGTCTTAATTATAAAATGACCGTTCGATTTGATTCTCAAGTAGGCACTTTTTAAGATGTACTTTGTTTTGTTTTGTTTTTTTTTTTCTGTACACATCTGTTTCAAGCGGCAGTTCATTGAAGCGTGTTGGCCCATTTAACGGTCGAATACACTGGTCAGCTGAGTAAGCACAGGTTATTATTATTATTTCTCTTGTTACATTAGTTCGAATTGATGTTAAAACAAGCGTGTGATGGACCACACTGATCAGTAGTTTCTCAAAGTAACATATCTCACACCTTATTTCAATTGCAATGTTTAAAAATATGGGTACGTTTAAACCCCATTCTCCTTTGAGCGCAAGGCTATGACTTTGCAAATAAATATCTATATTTAACCACGACTGATGAAGCATTTTTTAAAAGAAAAACCTGGCTCCCGTAGAAATGCATGTAATCCTATAGCTACAATTAATACGATACTCCGCGACCGACGAACGAAAAGAAAATGAAGAGGCTCAACCATGCGAGCCTCGTGTGTCATCCGCTTGATTGTTAAATCGCACAGGCTTGCCTCGAGCGCACTTATTGCTCATTTGTCATCTATCACGTCAAAGGGCGCTCATGAAAAACACGAACGTGAAAAACAACAAAAACTCAGGACTAGCACTATGTCACTTTCTTCAGTTGAATCCTGCTTGAACTGAGTTACAAGTTTATATCCTTGATATTTAGTGTTGTTTTTGGACGGATGCGACTCAATAAGTTTGTATTTAAAACCACGGCTACGAATTCCGCTGTGATATTTGTTTAACTTAGCTAAAAGTAGTGGTATCAACTGCCTACGTTGTGTTTCTATAAAATCAGTTTCCATGCAAGACTTGGTCAGTTTGAAATTATCGTAAATTAAAGCCTTGGAATAGGATGAAGGAAAACTTTCTTACCATAATCGTTACGTGGTAACTATTTCCACAGTCGAGGAGAATAGTAGTTTTTAGCTGCTTTGTGTTTGTCCAGCCTGGTTGCAATCAGCCTCCTAACTAACTGAGCGAACGGCTCATTGGCCGAACGAAGAAAAGTAATCTTTGAGGTTTTCGATATTTGCATGTGAATCAGCCGCATGTGTGACAGTTTATTGAGTAGCTATTAATCTCAGAGACAAGTTGATCAGTCAACGCGATATTAATCGAGCCAGGAAGTACATTTACAAAGTCACTAATGCTTGTTACTGCTCTATTGACCAGCAAACAATACAGCCATTCACAAGGACGAAGAAATTTTTTACTTTCGTAGGTCGTAATAGCACCGTCACCTCCAATAACTTCATATTGAATTAACGTCTAAATCCTGTCTCTACTTCCAAATGTTTTCACAGTATCCCGTGATTTTGCCGAAGATTCTTTTTCAGTCGATGATTTTTGGTCGTCAATAAATAGTGACAATCAGTCTTCGCATCTATTCAAGGTGGAGTAAAGAGAGAGACATTACTGAATTTTTCACGTCATCCGCAAAATACTGCTGTTTCCACTTAAAACCTTTTTGATTGATTAAACCTGATTGATGACAGCCATGAAAGGCCAATATTACGCACAAAAGTCCTCTTTTATATTTATTGGTTTTTCTTCAATATCACAAATACAGTGGCTTAGGACGGAAACTACAATGACGGGGTCTTATACAGGAAACACTCGATTAAGAGATTAGACTGACAACAAAGCGAAACATGACGAGTTGAAAATGGGCGATAGGAGTTTTGTTTGATAACGAAAATCCATTGCGAGGCTTTTTATAGTAACCACCTGTCAAAAGGACAATTTCACAAAATACTTTATCCTTGCGCTATGAATTTCTTTGAATATTCCTCAGTGAAGTTTTAACACCTGTTAATCAGGGAATATTAGATCTCTATGAAACCCGATTGAAAATAAATTTTATGAGAAATACAGGTCATGGTCGATCCTGCGGTTTTAGAGTTAAATTTGAAACTAATTATTTGTCACGAAGCCATCTCACTAATATTTTGTGGGTGAAATTGTTGTGATTTTTACCATACTTCCACGGAAGCCTTCCTAGAAACAAATATTTGTGCAAGCTGGTTACGGAGAAAAAACCAGTCAGGCCAAGGAACACCACTAAAATCTAGAGTATTGAAGCCATTGGGCTATCTGATTCCAAACTTTTCTCTGATGAAAGCCAATTTAGTTACGTGATTCATGACTGGCAAATCATTCCATTAGAAGTCTGATCAAAGAAGCTTTCATTTATTAGACGGTGCAGAAGTAAACCGATGCGGTTGTAATTCGTTTAGAGCAAAGGGCAGTGGAGAAATTCTTTATATAGAGATGCATGTCTTTCTACGCTTTTGTGCTCCCAAAAAGCGAGAAAATTTCGAAACAGGAAATATCGCGGTTAGAGAGGTGAAGACTGAAAATAGATTTCTATTTAGAGGTTAAATTGGCCATTGATTCTTCCATTAAATAATTTAAAAGAAGTGTTTAGTTCGGATGACAAGAGAATATTGCAGTTCCATTTTTTTACTACAGGAATTACTGGCATTTTTTTCCCTTAATTAACGTTTGCGTTGTTATGTATATTATTCAGACCGCAAACGTTACAACATTCAAGTGAAACATTTCTAAAAAAAGTAATATACAAGAGTGATCTTGTAAAGTGCCTCAATACTCATTTGTGGTTATGAAAATGTCCTCGTCATGGTTTTATTTCGATTGATTGATTCGGGGTGAAATTTTCCCGCCTGTCGAGAACTGAAGTATTGTAAGTTATTGTGGATGAAGGGACAAGGTAAGGGCTTGGTTTCTTTACAGGGAGAAAAGCACCCTTGATTGTAAGAAAAATAGAAATAACTCCGCGGCCTTTATGTAAAGCACGACTACCAAAGAGTGGTCACTCTTTTTCTCCGTGAAATACATAATGAGTTCAATTGAAAGTGTTACGTGATGTCATTCATGGCAGTTTGGAGGAAATTCAATTTAAAGCTCTTTTAGAGTATTTACAATATCTGACCAGACAGGTAAGAAAAAGCGTCCACCTTTAACTATGGGCGTGGTTCATTGTGTTTTCTGGAGTTTGTAAATACAATTAAATGAGGAGCATGTGAAATTATCAATATCAATGGAATTCTTGTTTGTTTTTCCCTTTTGAATCGACTTTGAATCATTTTGAAATTCTGTTTTGTGGCTTGCTCGACTCGTTTGTATCATTGATTTGTTTTATGGAAGTAAAATCAATGGTCGTGAAAAGAGCTCCCTCGTGGCGTCTTAAGTGTCATCAAATGAAGTAAACATATATTAAACGTTCCCAAACTGTAGACGAGATTGAACTGATTATCAGACAAGAAGGCACCCACGCAGTATTTTATGTGACTTTTGACCTGGTAAGCGCCGGACATTGGAGGCTTCTTCGTCAGTCAGGCAAAATCTCCCTATCGAGGCTCCTTTAAGGCTGTTTACGCCCAAATGGTCTACTGTAGAGCAGAATGACAATTTCCCACCAGATTAATTTCCTCTCTAGTAGTATATATATATTTTCGGGATCATTGAACGTGGTGGCTCATTAGAAGCACAGGGGTGTAGCGAGGATTTTTGAAAGGGAGGGGGAGGGGGGTTGTCAAGGTAACGAATTTTCGCGCATCTTATATGACGCGGGTTATACCGCTTCTCTGTTTTGTATCAGCGTATACATCAAGCAAGAGGGACGTCTCGATTTAAAAAACGAAATTTCGTTTTGTCTTCAATACCTTGATGAGTTGACCGTCTCCATTCGCTGCTGATACTGCTACTACTACTTAATAATAGAATAGAATAGAATAATGATAAAAACAGACTGGAAAACCTGTTAATGAAAGGTATGATTAAGTTCCTATGTTTATTTGGGTTTTGAACAGAACTCCAGTGCAAGTGAATCTGACAACGATCAGAAAAGTTTCATAATTGTAATAACTGATAATATAATATGACAGCCACAATAAAATTAGGAGACCGTACAGAGGCGTCAGTTACTTAACATACTGATGAATTGGAAGAAACCTAGGAACATTGCTCGGGTTAGCAGAAAAAAAAACGTTTGATGCTTTGTTCTAACCTGAAGTAAAGCGAAAATCAAATCACTGTGCTACTTTCCAAAGATTCTATCGTGCCTTATTCAGAAGTCTTCTAATTGTAATTACTGGCCATTGAGCAAGCCCACCTAACTCCTGAATTGATCGCGCACAACGAGAAATTTACTGCTTTTGGCATTCAAATGGTAAGAAACCCGACATTGAAGGAAACAAAGCAGAAATGGTTAATAACTTAGCAAATATGGTATTTTCCTAAACATTTCATAAGGAAAATGAAAGTTTCTTAATGGGGTTCAGTCAAAATGGCAAATTTGAAGGGTGTTCTGATAATTTAACATGGACAAAACAGAAATCGTGTCAGCCCTTAAAATCATCACTTATAATAATTAAAAAGCTTTCAACCCTCCAGGAACTCTTTTCAAACTTTGGCTGCAAATAACGGCAATTTTTCCTTTCAACTTCTGAACCCCTTCGTCTCGCGATACAACGATCCAACTAAAAATTAACAACTTCTTTCTTAAATTAAGAGGCGTGAGTAGAGGGCGGTTTTCAATGAGTGCTCGATGAAAATCAAGCGGCACAGCGACGAATACGAGTAACAGAACTTACGTCACTACTTCAACTTCAAGTAGCTCTACGCCGTACTCAGCGTCAAAGCACGCGCAAAAAGTAACACTCTTACAGGCTGAAAAAGTGTTCGTTTACAGTAGAGACTTCTTGTCACTACTTTGTCATTGTAAATCTATATTCCCAGCTCAGTATCTTTTGGCACAATCCGTGGAGCAAAAGATCTGATTCTTTCTCGGATGCGAAGGAAATGCTTTCCAATCAGCGATCTCTTGCACATGCCACACTTAAAGCACACATCTGTCGCGTGCCAAAACTCCCCCTCGTATTCGATCCTCTGTGCATCAGCGTTGATAATTCCCGGCAATTCAAAAAAAACACCTAATCCTCGCGTACAGCGTCGGTTGTATCCACTCCATGCAGTTGTGGATTGACCATCACGGAATGGCCTCACTACACGAGACCTCCAAGATCCCTGTCACCCTATTAACAACAAAAGTGCTTCCGGTTGCCAATTGCGGTCCCTCCTGGGCGGGTTTTACTCACGGCTAACTATCACCTGGAAAGAAAGAAATTCGGGAAGAAGTGAAGTAGTCTTAAGTTTGCAAAGTCGGATATTCGGAGTTTCAATATTTTCGTGGGTTCCGCTGCAAATTAGAAAAAAATTAAAATTAAAAATGTGTCTCTCCTTCGCAAGGTTTGTTGTGATGTGTTGGTCCCTGAGCAACATATGCAACGAGGTTTGCACCCTGAAAGGGTAACTATTTGACCCTTGCATTCACATCCGTCTCTCCATTCTGTTAGCACCTCGTTGTACTAAAACACCCAATGTGAACAGTGGAGGGCTTTAATCTTTTTCATTACTGATTTATGAATACTGTCACGAGGAGTCTCGTCCAGAGAGTGCATAAATCCCTTATTTTCAAAGTTTGTTACTTGAGGCGCTCCTGGGATACTTTTCTTGAAATATCATTACAATCGATTGGCCCAGGGTGTGGATTCTAGAGAATTTAGAAGGGACTCCGGGAGTGGAGGGTGCGTGCGCACAAAAATGGGGAAGTGCGATGGTGACCAACACTGGCCACCAAACCAGTCGAATTAGATCAATGTTGACAGCAAAGAAAGAAGACCAAGATTTAAAGGACTGCATGTGGCTACCGATAGTAACACAATTTTTTTTTTTGCATTGAAAAGAGCAGAGAGTTGTCTAATGACGCTTAGAAGGGTAGTGTAGCAGAATATTTGTCTTAAATGCGAAACAAAAACCTGCTGCATCCCACATATTTATGAGTACCCTGTTCCACAAGAGAAGACGATTCATAGAATTATAACGTTCTTAATTGACATTCAACCAATAATACAATGGCAACACAATAATACTATTAACAATAATAATAATGACAACAGTAGTAATTTAAATAATAATTCAAGGGGTCTAGCTTCAAAGCCTAAATTCTTCCTTACTATCCTCGGGACGCCACTCAATGATTGAATCTATGCTTTGGTTGAGACAACGCGAACACGAATCTCAGAACTGAACCTTGCCAAATCTTTAAGAATTGAACCTTGCATATCCCAAAAACCTCGAACAATGCGAACATTTATGTTATTTGTTAATTAGAAACCGAGCATGAAACCGACTACTGTCTTATCTTTATCAAAGGGGCGTTTATGACACACGCAATAGCTTGTTATATACCACGAATTTTGGTTTTTAAGCCTTTGAAAGGAGGTTGTTGTCCACGAGTGCGGATAGCCCTTTTTAACGCTTAGAACCTTGGAATCTTGTAAATCTAATTCTACGATGGATATAGCCAATAAAAACCTTAACATACTTCTTTTAATTTCGCCAGTCCTAGGCCATTAAAATGAATTTTTTATTTCATTACAATTCCATTTTGTTGAGACTTCAGATTCATATTGAGAAGGCATTCCGCGTTTTTGTGGATATTTTCGGAACATTCCGTCCTTCCGCCAATCCACTATTTCATTGTATAATCCGATATAGACAATAAGCAGCACCACGCGAAACATCGGGTCACGATCAGGGATTCTATTCGTACACTCATTTATTCAGTTTATAACGATGAAAATATTGGTGGCTTTGCCTTCTACAGTTGGCAGTAGTCACAAAAGTGAAATTAAATAACCCCAGAAGAAGAAGAAAATTAGAAAGGAATATGTGCCAGTTCAGGGGTCGCCGCCCTTGCAGTCCTCTCTGCCCCACACCAGTCCCCATGAAAAATCATCATTATAAGGCAGGAGATAGCTTCAAGGGACTTACTTCATCACAGGCAGCACAGCGAGGCTTATACAGCTGGCATGTGCCTTCCAGTTACAATGCCGTAGATGGCTCCTTTCCTTGAAAAAATAAATCAAATCCACCAATAGATTGTTGCAGATTGTCACACACAAAGCATCCTGGATGCCAACATTGTGTTCTCTACCTGGCACGAGATGCAAATGAATAGGCGGAGATTTCCCCCAGATTGATATTGCCACCCACATCTGTAACATGTCTGTAATAAATTTTTCAGTAGTTAGACTTAGGCAGTTTTCACTTAAAAATGATAAATTTTAAAGAAAAAACAAACTGAAAAACTGGCTGGTTCACTTGTAACTGTCTAAATGACCAACTTACTACATCTAACATCTGGACTATCTGACTGACTTGCCGGACTGCCTGACTGATCAAGTGGGAGTGACTATTTATCTAGAAAACCCTCTTAGCAAACTGAGATACCCTGGCTGATCAACTCCTGGCCTGCTCTGACTGACAGATGGAATGGCTGATTGCCTGCTGGCTGGCTAACAGACTATCTAGCTGTGGGACATGGGCTGATCGATTGTCTCACTTTCAAGCTAAGGAAATGAAGTGATAATTGGCAAATGAAAGATACTGACTCTGGCTGGCCTGACTGACTGTTGCAGCTTTCTGGTTATGACCCAACTTGACCTAGACTGTGCTTAAATGAGAATCAGCTACTGAAACAGCCCTGCAACCTTTAAGTTATGCTCTTTTTTTTTTTTTTTTTTTTTCCTTATTTTTTTTTACTCACCACACTTGGAGAACAGGTTGGTTTTTTCAACGCACATCACCAAACCCCAAGAGAATTCTGGTTTCTATCCTCACAGAACTGCCTCATGCTGGCTTTCCTCTGGTTCAGTTAGATTATCACAATATTCTGGATCATGGTCATGACTAGGAAAGCTAGGTACGACAATCTGTTTGCCGGCTGCGATACGTAGCACCTTCCACACTCCACAACTTTGGGCTTACACCTCTGGAGGTTAGTGACTTCCATGTACTTCCTCAACTGGGAAGGAAATACATAATATTTCTTAGCTGTGTAAACAGGAAAAAGAACTGCAAGATTTGGTATCCTGAGTACTTGCAAGCTCAAGCTGAGGGAGAAAAAAATGACACTTTCGTACAGGGGGATTTGACCCAGAAAGAGTCCAGCAAAGTCGTCATACTGTAATCCAATTTTTGTAAACCTCATTACATGGATCTAATCCCATACATACCACAAGAACCTTAACCCTTTACCTCCAGTAATGACCAAGTAAGAATTTCTCCTTACAAAATCAATACAATGTCAAACAGATGAGTGGTGAGAATAAAGAAAAATATCAACTCAAGATCACTAGTTGATCCAATACCAAATTCTCCAAACTGACATTATCAGAATTGTATGGCAGACAGTAAGGAGAATTACTAAAAAGATCTTGGGATTGAAAAGGTTAAAATGATATTTTGTTAAGGTGAGTAAAAACTGAATTATTATCCCATTCACATATTTGTGTAGCTGACATTCAAATTTCCTCTCATCACCTTTCATTTTGAAAATGTGCTGTATACTAAATCCTTAGGGGATTATATATCCTTCATATCACTCCTGAGAGCAACAGGTTCAAACAATTTTAAATAGCTCTGATCCCTTTTGCAAATAAATTGTGGTGAACTGAGCTCTACTGTGACACTCACCACACCCTGCTGCAGACCCGGTGGAACCCATGCATACTGTTTAGCATACTCTGACTGCTGCCCCTTATTCTTGTTGGCTTCCTCCAGTTTACGGAAGTAGTCACGGATGTGTCCCTGGGGGGAGTCTTTAGAAAATAAGCTGTGTACAACCAGTTTGTGTGCAGCCTCTTCCACACTCTTGATATCATGTTCCTCTGGCTTACATTTGCACGTCTTGCAGATTTTTCTGTTGATTGACAAATAAAATTATAAAATAATTCAAATAGTACGCATGCTCTGATTGTAAACATGGAAACCATTTTACATTTCTTCAGTAATAATTGGTGTCAGATAAATTATGCCAGCATAATTTTGGGAATAATGCTTTCATCAGAGCATCAAGCACAATGTTGGCATATTTATCAAACTTTAAAAAAAACCTCTATTTGTACTTTGCTATCTGTATTCAAGTTATGTAAAAGTGCACTTGAACCAAAGTGAAATGCAGTAGCTATGTGTATGAATCCACACTCATTATCAGGCCTTTTGCAAGGTATACTAGTCCCCTTACACCCAAACATCAGTATGTATATTCTCCATACTGTTCTCCTAACATTTCCTGAGATGCTGACAAAGAGAAATTGTCTCACGATGAAGAGCATTTTTAATTGGTAATAACTAACCTCCAGAAATGCAGGTCCAATCCCCCTTCACATTTGACAGGGCCACACTGTAGGCAGGGGGCCCCTGCATTCATTTCATGGCCTAAAGTAAACTATAAAAGAAGACAATGCATGTCAATGAGACTTTAAGAAACAGGTATTTGCCTTTTCAAAACAAACTTCCTCAGGGAAATAATTATCAACATATAATATCCTGCAATATCTACACAAAGTCATCAGATGGTTGAAACAATTTTCAAATTGCCATGATCCAACTCCATTGGATAAATTCCATATGCTTTCTATTAAAATTTAAAAATAACTCTTATGAGTTATGAAAATTAGGATTTGAATCATCATCCTCTTTTATTGAGCTGACTCAAGAAGGCTTCCTCTTTGATTTTCAAGTACCATGCCCTGTCACCAACAATAGTTGGTGACATCTTCATTCTGAAGATCAGATTACTTGATCAAACTGTTTAACTGTTTGGTTGCTTCAAATCCTTTAAATGTACAATCAATATTAGAAGCTCTAGACTTGAAATTTGATACCCAAAGTCTCTTGTCTATTCTCAAAGCTTATCAGACTCAAGGTTCCAGTTTCAAGTAGCAATTGTTTAATTACAATAAGGAAGTACTATCAAAACACATGATCTAATTTTATTGATGTAAATCAGATTTGAATGTCATTATCATAACAGTCTAAAAGTCATACTATTTTATGAGAATTCAAGCACAGGAAACAAAGTATTTCTATTACCACCAGAAATTATTAATGGAAGGTTTTTTTGGGAAGAAACTTACAATCAAAACATGAACAAAAAATTGTTTTGAATGACATTTTGACTGGTCTTTCTCATTGACTTTGTTGTTCAGCACTGATTACATTGGATAGCTACAGCATCATATGGTCTGAAACGATTTTGTGAGGATTGTGTTTTTAAAATGAGAAAAATATTTCTTGCTTGTTGATTGTTCATTTGTTCTTGAAAGAAAATATTTCATACAAAAGAAGCAAAATTTTCTTCAATATTTCTCCAATGGTGATGAATTTGATTTTGGTGATAAGATTTTCAGTTTTAATTTAATCTTATGAAATTTTGAAAATATAAGAATAATGTTAGAAATGAGGCCCACCCAAACAATTATTAAGATCATATTGTCTGTTCAAGTGTCTTATATTGATTCAGTTTAGTCAAACCAATATTTTCATTGTTAACTCACATACACAGTTCTGATGTGATAAAAAGGCTGTAAGCAAAATGAAGCAGCAAAATGAAATAAAAGGTAAAGATATGAAAATGCCTAGAATAATCAAAACAACTCGCAATGTCTCATTAAATTGGTCACGTTATTATGAGCATTTTGTGGACCTTACCTCAGTTAATCACATGATGAACATACCCTTTGCAAAAATTAACCGAAAGAATCATGAGGCAGTTTCTTTCCTCTAATTTGAACATCTTCTTATAGCATATAACCTGGGATCACCTTTTTTCAATCAACTCATCATGTACTGATGTGGATCTCAGAAGTTTCGATTAAGGAAATTTACACAGCTGTGCTGTTTACAGTTGTACATAGCATCTAAGTCTAAACTTCTCCCGTGTGGTCTGGTGCACTAGATTTCTTTTCAATCAACATGAAACCATAACACAACTTAAACTAAATATTCTTGTATAAAACCTCCCAATCTACTGTTACAATATGCGGCAATTATTGCCCTGACTCAAGGGGAGATATCTGTTTGAACGAGAATGTTTGTAAGCCCAAAAAGGAACGCAAAACATAACCCCCTTTGGAGTTATAGAACTTATCAGAAGAGAAATAAAGGAAAAACAATCTAATTAACGTTCTAGTAACCAAAGAGATCGTTTGGAAAGATAAATATTTAGTGTCAAAGGGGAGATAGCATAATCTACCCGATTTGAAATAAAATTTAAACAGTAAATAAACGAAGCTTGGAACCATAACAAACTACCTCGAGCTGCAAGAAACAGTATCCTAAAAGCATCAATTAAAAGGCAAAAAAATAGACAAACTTTTACTTAAGTTTATCAAAAGCAGAGAGCTGAAATCTGATGAACTGTCAATCCGCAAAAATTATTCAATAACGAATGAGTTGGTTGTAGAATGAATACAATCAACATAAATGGCTCCTATCGAATCCAACAAACTACATCGACAGCGGAACACTCTGTTTTCTGCAGCCGTGATTGCTGTGTAGGATCAGTTGTATAAACTGCCGTGTCCTTTGACTTGACCAATAATTCCCATCATTTCCAAGAAAACTTGGCGATAACAGAGTCAAAGTATCGCATGACACATATCGACGTGAAACTTGTATCATCGGCGCCACTAACCTTTTTCGGCATGTGTAGGTTGAGTCCGTCCTGCGACCCTTCCGCCATGTCTTCACCGGATCGCAAATTTCAACACTACGGGTAGTATCCTGAATGTTTTCTCGAGGTCAAAAGTTCGATAATAAAGCGGCCAACAGCCGAATTACGATTCCCGTTAATCTCTCTACAAACTCTTAATATTTTCCTTCTCTCTCAAAACATTAACGGACGTGACATCAACGCCGAAGCTCGTACGGAATGATGGGTCACTCGACAAACTAGGGAGGGGAGGGTGAAATAGAAAACTCTGCTAATTACGAAATTAGTTAGGGTATTTTCCATGGCCGCTTCGCCCTCTTTATACTAGCGTGTTATCAATTGGTGCTGAATATCTATCTTCACTTTTTTGTATGGATTCGCGTAAATAAGAAAAGGAAACTCGGCTTTAATTTTACAAAAGCAAG
This sequence comes from Pocillopora verrucosa, assembly GCF_036669915.1. Taxonomy (NCBI): domain Eukaryota; kingdom Metazoa; phylum Cnidaria; class Anthozoa; order Scleractinia; family Pocilloporidae; genus Pocillopora; species Pocillopora verrucosa. The sequence continues at coordinate 9,734,152 of NC_089325.1, forward strand.
CGGGCTAAGCTCTAAGCTTTTGAGCCTCAACTGTTCCTTTGTTGGATTTCCGGCCGTATTAATCTTAATTGATAAGATATTAAAAATATCCATCTATTCAGAAAACTATGAACATTATTTTTTCTTTTATAATAAATATTCAGTTTCAAATAAATAACAAGTAGCGGCCCATGCATCTCACAAATTTTTGTCTTTTTTCATCCCATTTAAAAGTCGAGTATTTTGTAAGCTTTATGCGATACGAACAAAGCCGTTATAAACAAGTCATTCACTGAAACCCGAGCGGATAAGTGCTGGTCACTCCAAGACTTCGATTGTGCAGAGGAAAAACACGATTACTAAACTTCTTTCGTACCCTAAAAGCGCCGAATGTTGACGTAAAGTACGAAGAAGCAGTGGTGCGTAGGCTATATGTAAATTAGGTGGCTTTTAACGTCATAAGATAAAAGCGATATTCACTCGAAATTTCCGAATAAGCACCGTAAATTATGGTAACCTTGTATAAGTGTAAACTGTCTCTTTTGACAGAACAGGAGGCCTCAGAAAAAGAGAACTGAAAACTCACGTACGTACCTTCTCGCGAGGCATGCCTTGTCTGTATATATCCTAACGTCATTCACTAAACCAGAAATAAGGCAAAACACATTTGGAAGCCTCCGTTCTAATCTTTGAAAGTGCGTGCCACCGCTCTGACCCTAATCCACATACCGGAAAATTCTAGTCACTGTCTTTCATTATTGTCTGACGTAGCAAGGCGTGTGCTGGAATGATGACAACCTGTCGTCACTAGGCCTGTGGCTCAAAGTGGCGGGAGTCAGATGAGGAGGAGTTGGGGACAAGGCTGGAAACCCAATCCAAAACACTGGACACTTCTTGTTTCTGTACTTTAATCTACAGGAACGAAAACTTGTAACTATGATGAATATCAAGACTGAGATATATACTAGTATTTATCAAATGATGCTACATTTTCACCGCTATTCTTCTAAGCAAATGCAGCAGTCGACAATCCGAATTCTCGACTATGGAGTCTTAAACCCAGTAAAAGACTTGTTAAATTATCTGATAATCTATGCTTTGTTAAGAGCAGTTTTTGAACCGTATCTTAATTCCTTTAGATTTTATTTTCAGTTCAAGAAGAAAAAATTTTTTACACTTTTACCGAATTAATTACCTTTAACAGGAGCCCATAGAAATGGGCCCCTGCCTTTAAGGAAAACCAAATTTTTAAACATTATTTCATATGTATGAAAAAAATAACTACACACGCAGAGTCAACGTAGTCTACTTGCTATGTTATGATAAAACATAAAAGTAAATTTTTACTAAAATAAATTGTTTACAAAGTCTTAAAGGAAGTGGTATTAAACATCCTTCAAATTAACATTAACCTTTATCCCTCTGTACTTCACTTGAAAAACAACTGGAATTACTTTAGAGAGCTTTTGATGTGTTTCTAGAACATATCAACTCAACTATTGTTCTTAGATCACTGTCGTGAATCGTCATCCGTTAATTACATTTAGTTCTTAATGCGAGACATAGTATGTTTCCAATACAAACTGTGTGTAAATTACCTAATCTATCCTTGAACTACAGTTGTAATATCAGATAAATACGATCTTAGACTGTCTAGGAGATTTTAGGTTTACAGAACAACAAGAGTAACGCAAGAGCACGTCGAAGTTGTGGTCTAAATCCGCTGAATTGGATATTGCGTTACCAAAATGAAACTTATATATGAGTAACATAATACGTCATATCTGTATCTCACAAAAAGCCAAGTTTGTCACACCTTCACTGGTCAGCTAAATTTTAAGGTCAATTATCATACTGCCCCTTGCGGTTAAACTTACTGTCCCCTATGTTGATCTGCTCGCTTTCAACAAATAGCGCGGTAAAAAGCATCGAAGCTGTAATCCTATTAAAGCAGTTTTCAAGACTTTTTCTGACGTGGTTTTCATTTAAGTAAAGTGAAACGGCCAACAGAACAGCTCACAGTGTCCTGTATGACTTCTGCCTGCATTTAAAACTCATTTTAAGCGTCAAATTATCGATACAGAATGCTGCTTCGTACTAAAAATGTTCATATAAAAAGCTTAACTGACTGTTTCACTGCTCAGTGGTTAAGAAGTTTATAAAGTTCAGTTCACCCTGACTGTCCACTCCTCTTGCCGATACATCCTCCAGTTCGGTCAAATACGTTGAGGTCAGGATAATTTCACTATTGATGTTGATCCAGACATTCCTCTACATGAAGTTCCAGGGTTTCTATATCAGGAAATAAATCCATGCAGCTTGGACACTGATTTTGCTGAAGATCGCCTACGGAAGGTGGTCGCTGGAGTCCTTGGCATGCCACAGCATGAATCTGAAGTGCATCAAAATTAGGGAACACCCCGCGACAGTTTGGACATTGCCAATCATTTTCATCCACCGGTGGAGCAGGGACTTGTTGTTCCCTTCCAGGACTCCGCATGTCCCCCTCTCTCCCGGTTTCTGCAGGTTGTTCGGATCCACGGGTGAAAAAAGGCATTCCAGGAAATCCAGCACACCATTCTCCGGGAGATCCTTGTTGATGGGGTGGGTAGTCTGTGGTATGATAAGGAACACTAGCATGGCGGCGTTGCATTTCCTCGAATCCCCTGTTGCTTAACTGATAGATCTCATCCTGATATCGCTGGTTTTCCTGCTTAAGCCGCTGGACTTGTTCAGTCAGGCCCAATATCTCCCCATGTTGCTTCTCTCTGGCTTCGCGTTCAATTCGAAAATCAGCCTCGTACTGATGCAACTAAGTGTTGAAAGTAAAATATTAAAAAGATGAACTAAAAAAATAGATATTAAAAAAAAAAGAATAGACGAAAGAAAGAACAAACAAAAGGAAAAACAAGGTTTAGAAGATCTTTGAGTTATGTAGTGGGCGCTCGCGCCGTGGCGCCTCTGGTCTTTTTCTCAAAAATAAGAAAGCTAAAACCTCACTTCATAAAGATTCCTTTTTTGTAAGAATCTGTAAGATATGGAACGCCCTACCAGATAATATAAGAGCTGAAAAGGAACTACCGTCTATCGTCAAAAAACTAAAATCTTTCATTTATCTAAGACTTAGCAAAGTTTTCAATCAAGACGACATCCCCTCTTTTAAAATAGTTTGTGTAAAATATCGTTTCAATGCTCTTAATTCTTGTACATGTCAATCAACTAGTTTTTTTTCTTTTTCTCTGTCGTACATGATTATATATTTTGTTATTTCCTTGCATGGGGGCTTGTAAGTAGGTTGGGTTTCAATTTTGTCTATCTGTAAGGGATAGGGAAAGGTAATTTACCAAGTAGGGGACAACCTTGTCTTATTGTAAACTTACCTGCCTTTGGCAAATTATTAAATAAATAAATAATTAATTAAATAAAGGGAGCGAACGAACGAATAAATGAAGCAATGATGAATCAATGGAAAGAATAATGGATGAGGGAGCGGATCATTCAGAGCGCTACGTGAAAAAATATCAATATAATAAAAAATGGCTTACGACACTACATCGAAAACAACCGTAAAATCTAATAACGAAGGAATTGATTTCTATGCGAGTGCATATGTGTGAAGTCCAAAACATTTTTTTCCTAATTACAACTAGTGTCATCATTATCATTATCTATAACGATAACAATGAAAATAATATTGATATCAATAATACTAATGTTATCGTCATTATATGTAATATTCTTATCATAAGTACTATTGATTTTAGCCATTTCGTACCAATGACACACGATACTTTGCTCTTATTTAGGAATAGTATGATCATTATCAATAACGATAACGATGATGAATATATTAATATTAATAACATTATCATTATTATTAGAATTATTACCATACGTACTATCAATTTGAGTCACTTCGTACCAAAAGTTTAGAGAACGTTATTCTGTGGTCAGAAGTTTCAGCCAAGGGCGACGGCTTCGTGCATTCCGCCTAATTTCTGTAATGTGAAAATTTTACTTACTGTTTGCTCGAAAATCGATTGCTGCTCTTGTTCATTCCGTAGAGCTTTCAGCTCTTGTTCCAGGTCATAATTTGCTTGACGTACTTTATCGAGTTCATCTTCTTTAATCTTTACGTCTTCTTTCAACTTCTTTCTGTGTTCGTCAGCTTCTTGGAGGTGGGCTTCGTGTTTCTGAAAATAAAAAATACAGGATATTCGACATTTCGGTAAGAGATGCAGATAGCTACTCTGAACTCTTCCCTCCCAGAAAAGATAAACACGTAACTTCTCCTTAGAATATCAATACATTCTACTCAAAAGACAAGCCCTGCCTGTAGTCAGACTTATCAGCTACTAGGTCAGAAGGTTCTCTTCACTGATAAAACCGTCTAGATTCCAAATTATCTTTACAAAATTACAAAGATGCACATGAAAGCTCGCAAGGAGAAGTATGACGGGGAAGTAACGGTTTAAGGTTGAACTGATTAAAAATAATGAAAATAGCAAGTGAAATTTATTGTGAATAAACATGCACTAACATGATATTGGGAGTCTAAGTGAAAACTGTGAAGATCGATGGGGGAGGGGGGGGTAAGTGCTGCACACCCACTGCTTCCTGCTCCCCCCTTACCAGCCCCATCACAGTTCATGGGAGAATTCTTAGGTCACATAAACAGTGGAACTAGGAATTGACGAAGCACAGAAAATGTATCATGAGATTCTAATTAATAAGTATAGAACACTAACCGTCTTCGTTTGACTCGTTGTGTGGTATGCTTGTAAAAGTTCATTGTAGTCTCCAACTGTACGATCTAAATCCTCTTGGAGTTGTAGGAAGGCCGCCCTTTAAAGATAAACAGTTCAAATTTAAACTTTCTTCATTGTTAACTCTCATCATTTCACACTGTTTCATCATTTTAAAATGATTATTTCAGCCCTAGTTTACCGAGAGGCTGTAGAGAAGCATGATATCCTTGCATTTCTGGATATCCTGATTGAAAAAATTATATCAAGAAAAAAACGATTCCCTGCGCTGATAGTCATTTTAATAGCTACCCATTATTGTTAGAAACACCTTCTCGCACGTTTTTACTCTGCCACTTTAACCTTTTCACCCCTGAGAGTGACTAACATCTAATTTCTCCTCACAACATCAGCCCTAAATCAAACATTAAGGTCATGAGAATAAAGGAGATGATCATCAACTCTTGATTGTTGAACAAATTCTCCTTGTCAGAACCCTAGAAAATGTCTAGGGAGTATGGAGAATATGCATACTGATGCTAGGGAGTAAAGGGCTAAAGAATCACTACACATTCTCTTCTTGGTAGGTAAAACTAATTGATAAATATGTCTTTTGAACCGAACGTACAAGACAGAGAATGGTTATTCCTAACAAGACTCATGTACCTGTCAGTTTCCTGTTTTAAGCGTGTTTTCTTAAGTTCTGCATCAGCGGTTGACATATTCTTTTTGAGACTTTCGATCAATTGGTCTCTCTTCAATCTCTGCTTCTCACTGTCATCAGTGATCTTATGGAGATGATCTTGATACATATTTTCCCTTGAGAAAACAATAATACAAAGAAAAATGATTAAAGCATAAATTAAAGATGTTTGGAACATTTAAAACCTAGTAAAACAGCAAGAACCTGCTTCAACTCCCCAGTGAAACTAAATTTCAACTTCATCACATTTCAAAGATCACTATGTATATTCTCAATACAGTTCTCTGTGCAGTTCCTAAACTGCTGACGAGGAGAATTTGTTCAACCGTCAAGAAATTATTTAGTTGGTAACATTGTAAAGAGGAATTACATGATAGTCACTCTTACATGTCAAAGGGTTAAAGCAACCTGTGCTCCGTCACTATTCTAGAGATTTTCTTTTTTATACAGGGATTTTCAGTGAATGCTTTTCATATGATTGGATTGTTTCTGTGTTTGACCCAACCCGACCCAAGAAGAAACATGGAGAACAATATGAATCTTACTGTTGTGTGCATTCGTCTATAAGCCTTTCCTTCTCTGCTGATAGCATTTCATTCTCCTTGATTAATTGTGTCACTTGAGTCTCCATAGATTTTATGTTAATCTCTGCATTTTTCAGTGCCTCAGTCATGTCTGACAATTCTTCTTTTAAGCAGTTAACTTCCTGCTCCCGAACCTCATTCAGTTCATTGGACACTTTGGCTGTTTCCTCCTTTAGAGTCTGTATTTCCTCTTCCCTGTAAAAATTAATTTCAGATATCTTCTTTCAGATCACATTATGTTTTATACAAGAAACAGTTTTTTTCTCCATATACAAAACATTTAATTCAGCCCTCCCAAATTGTCAAGAGTTAAAAAAGCAAAAGTTTCCTACAGAAAATATTCACACCTCTCATACAGCTATTTTTTGGTTTACATTCCCAACCCCATTTCCTGCTAATACCAGATTCACTTCAAATCTTCCTTTCCATTTAACCCTTTAACTCACAGATAAAATTTGTCATTCCCCTTGCTGTCAACCATACAATTCTTATAATGTCAGCTCGGAGAATTTAGTATTGGGCCAACTAATTATCCCCAAATTGATATTTGTCTTTATTCTCATCACTTATCTGGTTGATATTGTATTGATATTGTAAGGAGAAATTCTGTCTTGGTCACTCATGGGAGTTAAAGGGTTAAGATACTTTCAGTCACCCTCCATATCTCCTCTCGAATTTTAACACCCTTGAATTCTTCCATAGTAAACAGCTATTTTCTGCAAAGACAACAGCACACTAACAAAGAAAAATTTTCACTAAGACATGTATTGCTCACTTCTGACTTGCACTTAATTTCAGTTCCTCAACAAGTTTCTGAAGATTTTCATTCTCCTCCCTACGTTGTTCAACAGTTCCTCTCAATTCTTTGGCACTGTCAATAACTGTCTGCAATGACTCCTTTAACTGAGAAACTTCCTGTTCATGTGTCTCAGTGAGTTCATCTGATACTGAACTCAGCTGCCTCCTCAGAGTGTTCACTTCTTCCTCCTGCCCCTTCTCTTTGTGAGAAAGTGCTTCAATATTTTTTTGAGCTTCAGCAAGCTGATCTTTTAGGTTCTCATTCTCTTCCATAACCTGCATTTAAGGGAGACAAAGCCAAACTTGTTTCAGTGATTACCGACCTGATAAACTATCAATCATTAAAATTCATAATGAACATATGTGTTGCTATTAATTTGAATTTGTGCTTAAATCATAAAAAAAAAAAAACAAATTAGGTGACTGAACTGCACATAAAATATATTGTGGAGAGAGCTCCAATGCTTATTATTGCTTAAAGGTTCCATTGAAAGTGAAAAGACTTCATTGTGGCCTATCCCTGACAATTAATAAAATAAGTAAAGATGCCTTCTATTGATCTGCTAGGAAATTTGTTCCTCACAGCTGTATGGAACATGTATGGACAGAGTGCTAATGAAAAATCCTAAAATGGAGAAAACAAAAAATTTTGCCTGAAATTTAATCTTCTGAGTGGTGAAAGAAGATTCCTCACTTGGTTAGTCTTTTTGAGGAATATTTGGCTGTTTTCTAGAGACCTTGGGCAGGAGAAACTAAGACATATAAAACACACCTGCTTTTGTTTTTCTTCCTTCTCAAGAACAGCATTCTCCCTGCTCAGAAGATCTCCTTCACGTCTTTGGTATTGCCAAAGGTTTTTCTTCACTTTTTGAAGTGTTTTGTATTGTTCATTTCCTTTTAGTTCTTCCTGATTATCACTGCCTTTTTCAGGAGAGTTTTGCTTCTGTTCTTTTATAGTTTCAACATTCTCAGTGGTTCTCTACAAAATCAAGAAAACTTAATTAAGGATATACATAGTACATACTTAATTGTATTTTCTGAGGAGGTAGCTGAACTCAGCTGCCTCCTCAGAGTGTTTACTTCTATCTCCTGACCCTTCTTTTTGTGTGAAAGTGCTTCAATATTTGTTAGAGCTTCAGCAAGCTGTTAAACATTCTCATTTTCTTTCATAATCTGCATTAAGAGGAGACAAAGCCAAACTTATTTCTGTGATTACTGACCTGATAAACTATCAATCATTAAACATCGTAATGTATATGGGTTTTGCTGTTAATTTGAATTTGTGCTTAAATCATAAATCAAAATGCATTGTTGAGAGAGCTCCAATGAACAACATTGAAAGTGAAAAAAATTTCATTTTGGGCTCTTACTGACAGTTAATAAAATAAGTAAAGATGCCTTTAACTGATTTGCAAGGAAGATCCTCACAGATCTATGGAATATGTATGGTGAGTACCAATGGAAAATCCTAAAGGGGAGAGGAGAAAACACAAATTTTGCCAGAAATTTAATCTCCTGAGGGGTGGAAGGGGACTCCTTATTTAGTTGGTCTTTTGAGAGGAAGATTTGGCTGTTTTTTTAGAGGCCTTGGGCAGGAGAAACTGAGACATATAAAACACACCTGCTTTTGTTCTTCTTCCTTCTCAAGAACAGCTTTCTCCCTGTTCAGAAGATCTCCTTCACGTCTCTGGTATTCCCAAAGGTTTTTCTTCACTTTTTCAAGTGTATTGTGTAGTTCATTTACTTTTAGTGCTTCCTGATTATCACTGCCTTTTTCAGGAGACTTTTGCTGCTGACAGTTAATAAAATAAGTAAAGATGCTTTCAAATGATTTGCAAGAAAGATCCTCACAGATCTATGGAACATGTATGGTAAGAGTACCAATGGAAAATCCTAAAGGGGAGAGGAGAAAACACAAATTTTGCCGGAAATTTAATCTCCTGAGGGGTGAAAGTAGACTCCTTATTTAGTTGGTCTTTTGAGAGGAAGATTTGGCTGTTTTTTTAGAGGCCTTGGCCGGGGGAGAATGAGACATATAAAACACACCTGCTTTTGTTCGTCTTCCTTCTCAAGAACAGCCTTCTCCCTGTTCAGAAGATCTCCTTCACGTCTCTGGTATTCCCAAAGGTTTTTCTTCACTTTTTCAAGTGTATTGCGTAGTTCATTTACTTTTAGTTCTTCCTGATTATCACTGCCTTTTTCAGGAGAGTTTTGCTGCTGTTCTCCTATAGCTTCAACATTCTCAGTGGTTCTCTACAAAACCAAGAAAACTTAATTAAGGATATACATACATACATGCTTAATCTCATTTCCATCTAAAATGAACTCTTTTGATGTGACATACTAAGAAAAGACATGATTATAGGTGAGAGAGAGACATTGAAGTTAACTCTCAATTTCCTTACTCCTTTTAATTCTGGTGTAAACCCCCATTCCTAGTACAGATTCTGCCCTCTTTCTGCTTCTACTGTGTGTAAGATCATAAAATGCTCTTCATTTTATCCATTTCTCTTAGTTGTGTCCACATTTTAAGTCATCAGAAACAACCAACCAACAAAAGTATCTTTACTTGTTCAATTTCTTCAGCCTTCTTCATGTACATGTCTCTTTCCTGCCTCAAAGCATTCTGTTCCTTTGTAAGATTGTTCATCACCTCTGTCTGCACTCTAAGCTGTTCACTCAAAGCAGCAATTTGCTCTGTGGCTGCTGTAGTGGAAGCTTGGTTTTCAGCTACCTCAAGCTTAATATCTTCTTCTTCTAATACCTGCCTTTGCTCCATATCTTGAATTTTCTTTAAAAGCTGGTCACGTTCTTCCTCAAGTTGATTAAACTGTTGTTGGTTTTGCTCACTCTCAATTTTCATCTCCTCCAATTTTACCTTCAAAATTTCTTTTTCTGTTTCAACTTTCCTTAAGTTCTCCCAAACTGCTTCAGGGCTCTCGAGAGGAATGTCAGAGGACAGGGTGTCAAGAGAAACCAGAGTTTCAAGGTCATCTGTTTCAGTGTTCTGTCAAAAGAAAAAAAAAAAACTAAAAAAAATAGAAAGGTGGGAAGCTGAAAACCTAGGGCTTGGTGAGATTTGGGTGACAGTTTCAGAACAAGTAAATCTTACCGGCTCAGCTTCTCGCATGGCCTTTAGGCAGGAAATACGTTCTTGCAGTTTGCTGTTACTCATTTCCAGGGTGGCCTTTTCAGATTCAAGCTTCTTCACCACTTCGTTTAGAGACTGCGCTTGATCTGGGTTAGCCTTGTCTATATGATAACTTTCTTCAAGATGTGCAGACTTTTCATTTCGATCTGCCTCCTTCAGTTTGGACAGCTCTTCCTCCAGTTGCAAAGTTTTATTTTGTTCATTCTTCAGTTCAGTTTTTAATTTTCCATTCTTTTCTCGCAGGTTCTTGATCATCTCCTTAGCACGTTCATACCCTTTGCGTGAAGACTCACTTGTCTGTTTCTGAGATTTCTGCATGTCTGCAAGTTCTTCAAAATATTTCTATAAAAGCATCAAGAAGAGATCATTGTCAATAAATTATAGGAAAGTGTTTTGCAGTGAAATAGGTAAGTACTTTAAAACTCATCAATCTAAGCAAATTTTGCCTCATAACACCAGCTAAAGTAGTTAAAACTACCTTGTTTGTTGACAACCTGTACAAAATAAATATTTGTAAGGGTGCAGTGCAAGGTGATTGACTCTTTTATGAAAATGATATAACTTTTTAACTGAAAACAAGCTGCAGATCAGAAACAAACAAGATCAACAGAACCAATAAAACAACCAAACAACCAAACAAATAGATATTTCAGACAAGGTACCCTCTCACTGATAGGGAAACAAATTAAAAATGAGGTTGGCTGAAACAACAGATTTATTGACCACTGTAACCCCTGTCCTTTGCTTTTGTGCTCTTGCACTTATCTCCAGTGACCAAGAGTTTGAAACAAACCATCAATATTGTTGAAGGTCAGAGAGGCTCATATCAGTATCAGGTAGACTCATTTGTGGGTCATATCTAAATGAAATACAGTCATGCATCAGATATCGTTAATATACAGCAAGTAGGATCACCTTATTTTCAAACAAACTAGCTCCGCGCTAAGAGGTATTTGTTAAGTTGTGACCAGAAAGTGAAGCTCTTCGGGTATTCTCTGGTTTCACATAATTTCAACTTATATTAACATTTGAAATGAACCCTACCTCGAGGAGTTCATTGTTCTGAAGCAGCACCCCCTTAAGTTGTTCATTTTCCTTGGAAAGATTCTGAACTCTATCAGCTAGTTCATGTTCATTCTGCGACTCACTTCCGCCTTGTGGGAGGCTTTCGCTTTTACCTGGAATCTCAGCTATTTTTCCAATCTTACTGTCGTCGGAATTGAGCAATTGTCCGTCGTCTTTAGAAACTACAACAAAGCCACTTACACTGCTACCTTCACTTGAGTGTGAGCTATTCATCTCACTCGATGGAAGCGGACTGACGCTGGCGGACATGACAGTTATCTAAAAAGCACGCTCAATTCGTGTTTCGTTAAGGCAATGAGAGAAGTAGCAGCTAAGGTTCGATGGACCGGAATGGATCCTGAGAAGGATTTCGATGCCAAACGTTTGAACAACAGCTTAAACCATCTGAGATTCTGAAGGTGAACTTCTAAGCCATGAAATTTCGATGATTTTGAAACTCAAAGAGATCGAATATTTACCATGCAAGGAAATGTAACCCGATTACAAATGAAAATTCAAGATGTCACGAGTTTTTCTGTGACGTCGTTTCTCGTAGACAGCCCTTCAAAATAGATCTTAGGTTCTTTCTAACTCAAAGACTTCTAACCAAAACCAAGAGTGAATGAAAAATGGGTTTCATACGATTATCTTCCCTCACGTATCCGAGAACAAATACAACTTCGGAAAGCGAAAGTGCGAATAAAAACCCCGGATTTGGCGGGGAATCCCCGGACGTTTTCTGTTCACTGACGTCACCTTACTTGCATCAGTTGCTAAAATAACTCGATCCATTCCCCTTCTCAGCCACGTCAGCGTTCTATTCCTCAAGCATGGCGGGGGGTTTCGCTGTCAAAACTTGTGTGTTGGTTTTGTTTCAAGAGTGCGACATTGCAACGAGGTAAGAGAGAGCGGTGCTTATATTCTTTGTAACCTTTAATACAATTTTTTTCTCGGAGGTTTTAGTAAAGCTAAGAAAAGGAAAAAAAGATAAGTAATGATTTGATTTAGCGCCCTCGTCCCAACAAGCGTCCCTAAAGTATGCACTCCCTCGAATCTGCGCCCCTCTTCTTATGAACTTCCCTATTGAGTTAGCACCTTCATTCCAATGAGCAAATGATCTCATCCTAACTTGGCTGGTCGCTATAATCAGGAAGGATCTATGGACAACGAGTCCGTTTTCCAGTCTTCTTGATCCTTTTAGAATTAATATCAGAGCCTTATTTCGCACATTCTATTGCTCTTTTGAGAAACAAGCGCCTTGCCCTCGATAAGCGCCCTCCCTTGAGGTACCAAAAGAAAATAAGCGCTCGGGCGCTAGATCAAATTATTACAGTAATTAACATTTTAAAATTATATCAATTTTGAGATAGATAGATCTTTTTCGCGATGTCTTGGTTTAAAGTGTGACAAGAGCGTAAAAAATCTGTCAGAGCCTTGTGAAGATGCATGATCTCTTCGAATCAGAACGTTGGACTGCTAAGCGGAGTAAATGATATGATTCAAGACATATGCCCCAGGCTGTGAAGCGAACTTTATAATCATTCACTTCAGGTATATATTCTGGACTTTTATTTTTTTCTTGCTCAAATTTGAGTGCCCAAAAGGACCCTCCTGAATAAAAAAAAAAAAGAACACTCAAATATTCAAAAGTGATAAAAATTCACCTGCGTAGATTAAAAACACGATGAAAGAGGAGCAAACTACACTTCACGATACGTCTCCACGTTAATATATTTTTTAAAAAAAATATATTAACGTGGAGACATATCGTAAAGTGTAGTTAAAAGTTATTTGAAGCGAGGTCTAAAACGCTTCAACTTGAGAGTAACCACAAAACATTGGTCAGGTAAGACATGGGGAAACTCCAAAATGTGGAGGAAAGATCAAATGTATAGAAAGAGGATAACAGGCTCTCTCTCTCTCTCTCCCTCCCTCTATCTCCTTCTCTCTATTTTTACTACAAAGCTAAGCTTAGTGGTGCTAAGAAAGCAATCGACCTCCACCTTGACCCAACGGATATGATTAGAAACGGAAGATCTGGGTATGAAACTATTTAGGTGGTAATCCCATGATTTAAAATTTGAAGCCCTCTTGAATAATGCTTGCGGCAGGTAAAGGTATCTATGCACACGAATTCAGTCATTATTTTCTTGATAATATATTTTATTGAAAATGATTGAGTATCCGAAAACAATTTATTCAAAAAAATTTCTTCAGCTTGACGGATTGAAAAATCGATTTGTTTAAGGCCCTGCTGGCCTTTCTAAAGCTTAAATTAAAACAAAATAAGATTAATCTTTCAGAAATTCCCTTAGTTGATTTAGGCGTCGATAGCTTTAAAGATAAAATTTTTTCTAGTGTAATCATATTAATCAGTTTAAACTTTGACCACGTGATAGAATCCTTCTTATTGCACGGTCCTCATCATTTATTGATCCAGCTAGATCTTCTTACATTGATAAAATTGCCATCTTCGGTCTCTGAAAGATAACGAAAGAAGATAACACAATATAAGAATGGAAAGATAAGGGCAAGGAAATAAGAAACAAATTTTTCCTCCTTTTTTTGCTCTCTTATTTGCTCTCTTATTTGTTTTTACCCCTTCCTCCTCCTCCCTCCTCCCTCCTCCCTCCTCCCTCCTCCCTCCCTCCTCCCTCCCTCCTTCCGCGCAACCATAAAGACTTTGTCGTTTGCTACAAATTTTTGGTTGATGTCTAAATAGTGCGGTTCTCTCGTTACTTTCTAACTCGTTACTTTATAACTTTGAGGTCGGTAGGTCACCGATTTCTTGCTAAATTTCTGCTCTCAGCAGTGGCGAGGTAGCGTGAATCAATGAATGTTGCTAATTAACAAATTTTTTCGCTATCAAAAGTGTTACAAAAGCTGTCTAGAAATTCAAAATTACATCCCGGGAGCGGCAAGCGGTGTATACAAAATTTATCCGATGTCGAATACTGAACCACCGGAATTGCAGGGGGCGGGTTCAGTTTCCTTTCTCACAGCCTTACTCTGAGATCAGATGTTCAGCAGATCGTCGAAGTTCTCTTCAAAGACAAGAAAAACGCTTTGCTGAAGTTGAAGAAAAAGGTCGATGGCAGCGAGCGATACACTTTGATTCAGCCCCACCCGAATTACACTGACATAGATTTTGGCGTCTTGATGAACAACTACTCTGGTTAACGTTACACTGCACCAAAAAACGCCTTCGTGCAGAAATACGTATTCCTTGGCATCCTCCCTAAATCAATGGCAAATAACAAAAAAACTCAAGGTTTCAGATCTAATGGCACTATAGTACAGTTTGGGAACTTCGATGCCAATCCCTACAGCTTCTTTGCACTTTTTCCGGACCATCATCACCAATTACCATGTGATCATGGCAGGACGTCAGGATATGAAAATAGCGGAATCGGAAGTAAGAAAAGGAGGAGAGGGGTGCTTATTCGTGTGAGGGCGCTTATTAAAGCCTGGGTGCTTATCTGTGGAGATAAGGTAATTAATTATGCTCTTAGCTCCTCCTTGAGCATAGGCCATCAACGATTTCCCTTCTTCACCTCTTCCTGTCCTGGGCTAACCTTTCGAGTGTGGTCAAGTTGTGGCTCCAAGAGACACTCAACCTGAACATCTTATCACCAGGTTTTCTTTTGGGTGTCCTCTTTTCTGTTTGTCCAGGGGATTCCAATTCAAGGCTTGCCTAGTAACAATTCCTGGATGTTCCTTCACGGCGTGGCCAGTCCATCTCCACTTCTTTCGACCGATTCAGTTGTATCTGAATGAGTACCTGACTAGATGTTTCTTATAGGACCCCGTTTGTTACTGTGTGAGTCCGTGTCACTTTCAGATTTCTGATCGGATACAAATTAAAATATGTGAATGAAATTATACAGAAATGAATGCATGAGATGTAACTGAATGAATAACTGAATGATCGATCGTACTCATGAATGAATGAACAAAGGAAGGAAGGAAGGAAGGAGAGCAAGAAGGACGACAGACGTGATTTAGTGAGTGAGTAAGTGGACGGTTTAAACTGAATATAGCGACTGAATGAAAGTAAGTCAAAATAAAACCAAACTAAAAATAACAGAGGTATAACGAGCAAAAACTTTTATTCGCTCAAGATTGCTATGATGAAACAGTTACAAAGTGGCATAGCTACGGTTAACATAAACTAAGCAGCAAAATAGCGATCGGTGTTATTCCTGCAACTAAAACTGTGACACATGAAACAGTTTTAGCGAATTCCAATCGCAGACGCATGAAAGCCAAATTTACTCCAGCGGTCACTGGATGTGTAACAGCCACAGCCCCCAAAGTGTAGCTCTGTCAAGAAGAAGTAATCATTTGGCATCATGCGATGAGGACTCGTGATTTCCTTAGCGGTTTTACGCCAGTCCACGGCAACGCCTGTCCTTTCGTAAACCAGATTTGAATGGTAGCTACTTGGTGTCTGCAGATCATGGTTTGGCATGAAAGCGAACAAGCTGTTTGGATTTGCGTCGCAGTTTCTGAACTCGACGCGGTGCCCGTTGGATTTGAAGCCTTGGAGGTTTTTCTGCCGAGCAATCGATGCAGGAAGAACCCCGAAGAAGAGATAGTCTCTCATGAAAGAATTCTGTGGACTCGTGAAACCAGAGTGACTGTTGACCAGTAATTCGAATTGAACGTGGGCAAAATTGGGATGAGGTTCGATCAAAGTGTAGGCTTCGCTGCGGTCGACCTTTTTCTGCAACTTGATCAGGACATTCTTCCTGTCGGTAAAGAGGGTGTTGATGATTTGCTGGGCATCAGGTCGTCGAGTGATGCTACGCGGAAGAAAGTTGAAGTATCGATTGTGTTTGCCAATAACTCCAGTTGACATCTCGCAGTACACTAAAATGGGGTCAATGTTAGGCAAGGGTTGGATTTTGTAAACCCCGCTTGGCGTGTTGGGCAATAGACTGTTGCAGCTCCTGGGAAACTGAAAATATAATTTCGGCACATGATCAGTCATGGTATAATCACTCTTTTAAATATAGCTCTTAAACTGGTATGATTCAACTTATACTTGATTAGATAATAAAATATTCCAAGGACTCCAAACAGGCAGAAAGACATGTTTTTCCCAAATCAAAAATCGCTCCAGGATTCCATGTTGCGCTCGTTAAAGAATGCCGGGAACAAAAAGCAATTTGCAGAGTAGGAGCCGGGAACAGGTTGCATATTTTCATCTTTTCTAATTATGAGTAAATAGAGAAATAACGATTTTTATATTTTGTGCCGGCTATGGTGTTATCATTAGTGTATGTGGCATACGATACTTACTGTTTTTTCGTTGCAGTTACAACACGCATGAGCAGTTTTCCACATCGATAAGGTCCATAGGACCGTAAGGGAGATCAAGAATTTCATCTACAAAAAGAAAATAAACAATTCTATTAATCAGCAAATTAGTTTACCATCAATTTATGCTAACATTCGAGCTTCCATTTTCAGTTGAAATGAAAACAAACTTCATTTCTGATGTACTCTTGTGTAACTCAGTGCGGCTTGTTACTGATATGTGGATGACAACGATTTTGTAACCCCGCGGAAAAAAATAGCGACACTTTTAGAAGATTCACAATTGCTTCAACCGAAAGTGAAGGTTTGCAAATTAACAATTGCCCTACAACAGCCGTTAATTTCTAAGCACTGCTTGAAAACTGCTTGACACAGAGCGGTTAGCCATCGAGCAGTGGATAACTCTGCTTCAGTAAAGCAAAGGAAGTTAGCGAAAATTTTGCTAGCGGCTAAGAATAATAATTTAGACCTATGCGAATTTTTATTTGATAGTTAACCACATCAAAATAGTTCTCAATTACAGTGCACCTTTGAATTGTTTGACGTAGCGCGGCTAGCTTTTGAAAGATTACGAGCCTAGTTACAGTGGCTCGGACTCTTTGATTCAGTCCAAACTGCGAAGTCCCCCAGACAACTAGCAGATTCAATTGTCGCTCTTTCTAGCTGTCGTTCTTTTTTATGAGTTGAGACTACGTGAATGCTGAAAGAACTAAAGTTGAAATGAAGTATCCTCACCTGAACTGACGGTCACACCTCTGTAGACTACAAGTGACTTCGAACAAAGTCGTCCGAGACAAGACTGCTCCTTTTATGACCTGAGAAGTGTACTTATAAAGAATGGTTTCCAACCATCTCTTGTTGTCAACACAAACAAAAAAATTTCGATGAATAATCACACGTATCAGTTCTAGCGGATGCATAACCTAAATAAAGAACTAAACGGTATGGCCCGTGTCATGCTTGATTCTTTGTCAGGCTAACCAATTAGCAGCAAGAATCAGCTTAAAACAAAAGTTCTTCCTTAGAGTCTTAACTTTCCTTTCAGCTGATTTGTCTATACACAGGCACCCCAAGCTCACGTCTCGAGAAAAAGCAATCGATTATCAGCTTAAAAAAAAAGTTCTTCCTTAAAGTCTTAACTTTCCTTTCAGCTGATTTGTCTATACACAGGCACCTAAAGCTCACGTCTCGAGAAAAAGCAATCGATTATCAGCTTAAAACAAAAGTTCTTCCTTAAAGTCTTAACTTTCCTTTCAGCTGATTTGTCAATACACAGGCACCCCAAGCTCACGTCTCGAGAAAAAGCAAACGATTAATCCATTAAAGCGTCACGCGTTGTGTGACACAGTGTTAACTTACGAGAGGAACCGTGGAGAATTTGAACACTTTATAAGGAATAGTATAAGGGAACCAAATATCGAAGATTTACAACTATAGATATTTCAAAATATGAACATTTTACGGGTAAAATCAATAGAACTTACTCACACCTTGTGTGTCAGTTGTGGTTTCTGGCGATCTCTGTGGTATTAAATGTTTATTTGTCACTGATGTATTCTTCTGCCTCGTGTGACTTAAAACCCAGTCACACGCGAAGCTGTATCGCAGCGTGTTATCCTTGTTTTCCGTGTAAGAGATGAAGGAAGTGTTTTTTCATTCTTCATCATGATTCTGCAGAAACGCTTTTCTCCGGCCAATTTCCAACAAGTGCTAGGTTTTAAAGAGTAATTGCTTGCTATTTTGCCTTTTGCAAAATACCTATTTTTGCTTTGTTTCATCATTTTGAATTTATAGAGTCCGGAAGAACGGAGACAGTAAGTGAAGCCGTGCAATACTTTAAAACAGTGTAGCATTATCTTTTTTTCAGGTGAGGTATTTTTTTTCCTACGAAGCAGAAATTTCAAGCTGCTTCGTTCATGTCCACGTGTATCAAGGTAAAGTTTCCTATCTTAGACCTGCTTATTTTTAAACAAGGTGTTTCATGTAACATAAAACTCGATAGGAGCGTGCCGGGGCCGTTTTTCAGTCTCAGCAACGTAGGATGTTTGGTTCTTTAGAGCCTTCGTATTTGGCTCTCAATTCGATCGAAACGTCAAATTTTCACGCCAAATTCAATGAAGACATCAAGAGTTTCTTTACGCTGATTAACTTTGACCAAAAATTGGCGTCAGCGATTTTTCCTCGATCACCTTTTGGGCTTTAGATTTCATTTCAACAAACCCCGAAAGTTCGGACATTGAGTCGAGCTCGCAGCACATGTGTCCGAACTTCGGCTTTGGAAATTTTTCTTAAATAACTTCCCACTTTCAAGAAGCGTCTCTTCGTTCAAAATTGACATCTTTCTTTTGTTATTTATTTGATCGTTTATTAAGCAAGTTGTCTTTTCGCTGTCGTTGAAGCAGATGCGAAGAATGTTACAGGAAGCGTTGCGGCATGGAATAATTGAACAGTGATGTATCTGATCAGGTATTTTCAGGGTGTTTAGTGCGTAGATTGTCAGATAAATCCCCGTCCGACAGGAAATTAGTGCCCACGAATCGCTGTAGAACGTGAGGAAGCCTTAATTCCTGCACGTAATTACGTATCTGGGTGTGGATTTCCTTAGCTGATTAACGTACCGATTTTTTCAAACTTAAGTAACACAAATGGGAAATTCTGCGAAACTCAGAACAACCTTCAAGAAGAGTTAAACTTAAGAATGGCAGATCACAAAAGTAAAGCTGATTTCAACGCAATGAGTGTGGCAGAGCTTAAAAAATATCTACAAGAACGGGGGATTTCAGCGAGCGGATCCTTGAAAAACCTCGTTAGTGGAAATCACCTCCGCAGTCAAAAAAATGGTTCTGCCAGTGGATCCAAATTTCGAAAAGGTGACGTCCCTGCTTTAGGCGAATTAATAATTCATGATATGCGTATACCCTAAAGACTATTAACACTTTTCACGCGTCGCCGCCGTTTGAATTATTCGACATTTTTAATTATTTGATTTGCTCTCCTGAACTCATCACTGGCTCTACGCTCAGATCTAAAAGGGCTTAAACTGCTGCGTATTCCTCTGTCGATTTACCAGTTTGACGATCAAGTGTCAGAAGGGTTTTTGCCACTGATCGTTCAAGGCAAACTTTCATGCACCTCTCTTTGTCTGCTTCTCGTTCGCAAGATGCCTTTCGTTTACAAGTCGCGACACCTAGGCATGGTGATATAAAAGAATGACTGAATTAACTTACCCTTTCTTTACTAGCTACAGCAGATATGGGATCATGATCCTCTTCTGTTGGACCATTTCTACCGACGAAATGTAGACTACAAACGTAGCTGTCCTTCGTGCACACAAACGAGTCACCTCGATGACATAACCTTATCCACCTTTGCCTTCTCTCCTTTTGTCTAACTGCCCCCGGAAAATAGAAAAACTTGACTAGGTCGCCGTTAGCGTTTCTTACCCAGGAGTTGAAGTATCGTGAATCTTTTTTCAGGTGCCATAAGCTCATCTCTTTGTCGTAACCATTATGTTTAGGTATACACTTACTAAACAACTGCAATCGTACACGTTCATAGAGTTGAAATCTTTTTTATTTTTGGGAATCAAGGCCTCCTCACGTTCTACAGCGATTCGTGGGCACTAATTTCCTGTCGGACGGGGATTTATCTGACAATCTACGCACTAAACACCCTGAAAATACCTGATCAGATACATCACTGTGCGCAGAACTAGTTCGATTATTCCATGCCGCAACGCTTCCTGTAACATTCTTCATATCTGCTTCAACGGCAGCGAAATGACAACTTGCTTAAAAATGATCAAATAAATGACGAAAGAACGATATCAATTTAGAGCGAAGAGACACTTCTTGAAAGTGGGAAGTTATTTAAGAAAAATTTCCAAAGCCGAAGTTCGGACACATGTGCTGCGAGCTCGACTCGATGTCCGAACTTTCAGGGTTTGTTTACATCAAAAGTCACGTGATACTACACGTGAAGTCTAAAGCCCAAAAGGTGAATTGCAAATCAGCGTTTATTTTTCTTAATGACAAATTTAACTCATAATATCATAATATATTAACCACGAAATACCCTGTCTTGGAATTACGCATTTTGTGAAAATAAAAAAAAAAGCCACCAAAAAACACTATTATCAATCAACACTGCTAAAACAAGATGATTTTATTCGTGGAAAAATATCGACTTGCAAATTCCAAGATGATGCTCGTAGGAAATTGAAGTGAAATCATTAACTATGATCAAAAACGTCCATAACTCTTATTCTTTTTAAAATAATTTTTTTTTAACACCAAGGTTTTATTTCGAAATGCCACTCAATCATTAATTTTAATCATCGATCGATTATGAGAAATGGGAATAAAATTTGTATCAATTAACACTTTCCACAGCTCTTCTTGCAGTAAATTTTCATGTATGATTCGTACTTCTTGCAGTAATCTCCAGGCTCTTTCATCCAACTTGCGCAATATTTGTGTTCGTCTTTGCAGATGGCTGAGTAAACGGGAAAGGAAACACAATGTCTTACTGCAAATTCATAAAGATGTAGCCTTAAACACAAAGAGTGCAACGCAGATTCGTGACCAATCATCAGTTACTGCCAGATTATGTTTATCTCGGCAGGGAGGCATGAGTGGGTGTGGGGGGATCCTACCGTGTAGCTGCAACTGGAATGTAGGACTACTTGGCCATGGAAGGCCTGGACACGAGACTAGCTAAAAGGTCTAGTTGATTGGATCCAAGAGGAGGGTCGATGGAGCCCAGGCCCCATTATAAGACCTGCAAAATTTTAATTATTTGTCTGACACCACAATTCTTGCAACGACAGGATCGCAAGTTACTACTCAGAAATATTTCGTAGCTCATTTAGACTAGAATGCAAAAAAAAAAAAACAACAACAACGACAACCTATGTTTTCCGAATAAAAGCTTTGACCCCCTCCCTTGCCCGCATCAAAACACCCTGTATCCGCCCCTGAGCACTGTACTGATTTCTACTCACGAGGTTTTTGGCACCCCCTCTTGCAGCTCGTCTGACAGTCTGTATTCATGTATGAAGAATATCGTGGATCAGTGCAGTATCCTTCACTGGCCCAATATGGGCACCAATCGTGACGATCAGGAGAACAACCTGTCCCAAAATAGAAGATAAAAAACTTGAAAAAGAAATCGTTGAATTCAAAATAAAAATAACGACAATATCTAAATTTCGATTCCCCGCCCTGTCTACCATGCATTTTTTAAATATTAGCTCTATGAATTTAGCGTTGATTCGGAAAATCTCCGTAAGTGATATTGTACCTAATTTCATCACCTTGGTACTTGCAAACGTTTTGATTCTGTAAGGAGAAATTCTTATTTGGTCACCTTGAGAGCGAGGGAGGTATAATATACTATTGATATTTTCAAGTCACCATTGGTACGTTTATCGGTCTCATTGCTGAACATGTTGTTCAGCCGGAAATTTTTTATTTATGGAAAGATGGCGACAATCAACGGTGGGTTAGAAAAGTTCAGACTGTAAATCCTGGGTTAGGGATTCTTTCAGCCAATTTTCAACTTAATAAGGGAAAAAGCTCAACTCCTCAGCTTTTTATGTGCGCGGTTAACGAAAATGAGTTACTGATTTATCACATAACATTAAGTTGAATTTTTTATCGTTGATCCATGTCTTGACTCAGCGAATAACCCACTGACAGACTAAAATATACTGGTTCAATGACACAGACAGACAGAAAGACAGACAGATAACTGACGGACAGACGGACAGACAGATTGATTGTCTTAACGATTTATCGACTGGTGAACTCCGTGACTCATTTGAAAGACTGATTTCACACCTTTCTATTAATTGACGGAAGACAGAATGACACCTGACGGAAAAAACTCTAGAACCAATCGGTTAAGACTTAATAACACATTAGCTGGCTAACTAATAATATTAAAAGCATAGCTGTCTGTTTGGTAAACTTACCTGGTGGCGGAGGTGTTTGTGGCTTGGGTCGCTGACCACAGTACAACATCTTGGCTTGCTCAACGTCTAACCTACTCAACCCATACCGCTGACCAAGGTTAGTGCGGCCGTTCTTGCCGACGATAGTTCTTACTCCCCTGCGGTTAGCGAAGGCCGTGGAGGAATAGTGCATAACACTGTCGTAATCATACGAGACACCCCGACTGTCTACCCGATTGGTTCCATATTTATGAAAGTTGTACGCCATACCTTAGCGGGAAAAAAAATTGAATATTTTAACCACGCAAAAATCTTACCCATATCTTAAGATATAACTTTAAACTTCAGCCATCATAGTAGGTGCGTTGTCATCAATAAAAATTTTAAAGTATACCCGTTTGGATGTTTTGCCAGTTAATTGTCACATAAGAGTCTCTGTCAGGACGGGATTGTTCGTGCCAGAATCCGAGGGCATGTCCTGCGGGATACAAAGAAAAAAAAACCACATCATTGGAAGTTGTTATGAAACGAACAATTAGTAAACAATAAATTAGACTCGACTGCGCTCTATCCTCTAAGCTGACCTCACGTAAGCTCCAACTATAGAAGAAACAGATACTGTTACAAAGATTTGCCATACCTATCTCGTGCACTACTACACCCAGATAACCACAACCATTTCCAATGGAGATTTTCTGAGGCCCCGAGCCAGGCTGTCGGCCTACCATAGAATAACATCTTGAAAGATCAAAATAAAGTAACAGTTAACGTGTGTTTATTAGTTGTGATGGGTTAATAGTTCAGAGAAATTATTCATGTAATCCACTGCAAAGAAGTAATGGTATGTGTGTCCGTAATAAACTCAGTGAGTAAGTCAGTTAGTGACTGCGTCATTCAGTGCGTCAGTCAGTGAGCCAGTGAGTCACTCATTGAGTTAGTCAGTCAGTCAGTCGGTTAGTTGGTCAGTCAGTCAGTCAGTCAGTCAATCGGTCAGTTACCCTGTAAGTTAGTGAGCCAGTGAGTGAGTGAGTCACTCATTGAGTTAGTCAGTCAGTTGGTCAGTCAGTCAGTCGGTTAGTTGGTCAGTCAGCGGGTCGGTCAGTCAATTGGTTTGTGTCTCCGTAGGTCAGTGAGCCAGTGAGTGAGTGAGTCACTCATTGAGTTAGTCAGTCAGTGAGTTGGTCAATCAATCAGTCAGTCAGTCGGTTAGTTGGTCAGTCGGTCAGTCAGTCGGTCCGTTACCTTGTGAGTCAGTGAGCAAGTGAGTCAGTTAGTCAGCGAGTCAGCCACTCGGTTGGTCTGTCAGTCAGCCATTGAGCCAGTGAGGCATTCAGTCAGTCTTTCAGTAAGTCCATTAGGCAAGCAAGCAGGTATTAAGTCTATAATGTTACCACTTAATTAATTCCTCCGTCGTTAAGTTAGTCTTTGACGATATAAGCATCTGCTCCTCACCCTCCACCGGAGAAGAAACTAAGGTAACGACTCTCCCTGCTCCTCTGTACGAATTTTAGGCAAGGCACTCTTTCCTCCCAGTGCTTCATAGCACGCAGGATAACTCCACGCACATTATCTGAAGGAGTAAAAATCGAATTATTCTTTTAAAATCTACGATGAAGCCTAACACTGAAACGATAGAAACAATTTCATGATATTCAAAAGCAAAATATTAAGAGAGATACTCAAAGACCCATTATAAAATTAGTTAGACGTATACTCACGGTTCGAGCTTGTAATATAATAGGGGACTTCTCGCTTTCCACTACTACCAACAAGCCATCGAAGGTCGCTGCCTCCAGACACCCTCATGATCGCCCTCTTTCGTCTGCTCTGAGGTTTTGCCATCCTCTTGGGAGGCACCAGGATCCCGCGGCTGTTGAGGCTGTCACGTATTTCTCGGGTCATGATTATGTCACCTTGAAACAAAGCATCTTTTCCATCTAAACAAGAAAAAAGATCAGAGTAAGGGCAGGAATATCAACCATAAAAGGCGTTTAAAATTCTATATATTGCGATATTGTGCACGGTTGTGGAGTTTTTCGCGAGAGTACCTGAACTTAACAGTCTGTAGCATGAACCCAGTTTTTCTCGACTTATCTGGTAACTGTATAGCTAAAAACGTGAAATAATTTACCTCTGGACCTGCCATTTTCTCCTGTTGCTTCAAGAATGGTGTCAAAGACAGGCTTCATCGTCTCGTTTGCTAGGATAAACATAAATTAGCTTGGTTAATACAAACAAATCTTTGAAGGGATAAGTGCTAAATGTGAGAGACAACGAGGGGTTCACCAATTATAGCGCAGTTAAAGGTTGGGATTATAAACAAAAATGAAGAGCAAACACCACGGATCTACCACGTAAATTTGCAAGTTCGTGTGACAATTTTTTTCGGTCTGGGGCTAAGTAGATAAAAAATTGGAATCTATGAATATTCCGAACGAGTATTTTGCTGAAATTTTTTTTTTTTCATGATGTTATTGTAAATTTCGAACCAATTCGTCAAGCACTCTACCCAACCTTACACCTGAAGCGTGACAAACCGTGGGCTTTTATTGCGGTTATTCAAGGTCATCACAGTATACCCTATGCGGAGAGCCGGCACAAACCATGATCTACGCAGACAGCGTAACGCCAATGACGGAAATTGTCAATATGTGGCACTTTGAACTGTATCTGTCATCAAAAGGGAAATTTCTTTCGTGACCGTGGAAGTGATTGATTGTTTCACTGATAAGTGATCCTTGGGATTATTTTAATGGTATATCGAGCTGTAGTAGTTTCGCAACTCAGCAGTCGATAATTGACAAAAAAAGCAAGAGGAGTATTTCACGGAGATGTTAAATCTAATCAATAAGTGCGCATAACTTCTGATTTAATATGCCGCCTGATCCAAAATTGTTGCCTCATATCTCTTGGTGATTCCCAGATAGTTGTTGTTACTTTCCAGGTACAAACATTTCCTGACCGATTGAAACATCCATGGCCTGTGACGTCTGTAAACGTTTAGAAATTGGATATCGTAGTAGCTCACAATAGACATACACGCGCTAATGTTCGCCCATTTTTAAGTATTTATCGAAACTTACCACAAAATCCCCATTGCCTGCGAGTTTCATAGACATCATTTAAAGAACACCATTCTCTCCCAAAATCTTTCGTTGTGCACTCATAGTAATCCACGCCTCTGTAAGTGAATGGAAACACACAGCACTTTCCGTTCGTTGTGTTGCGTGTGTAACAGATGTCATCTGTAGAATCTTAACAAAAGCACAAAGTCACAACAAAGCCTTCTGCTCCTGCATCGTTTGCACGTGGAACATGTCTCCACATTACTGAGAAAATCAGCCAAACGGAGCGAGGAAGTTGGAAAAAAAATGACAAGAAGGCAGATAAATGGAAGAGCATAAATGGCTGTGGTTTAATCTTTTTGCGCGGAAAACGACCGAAGTGCTAAACGTAAACCGTGGCTAAAGTTTGAGGTGCGCAGTGTAGAGGAGAAATTTTACACGCACTTTACCTGTGGGAGCTGCAGATGATTCCTCAACTTGTGCTACCACAAGCAAAGCTGCCCAAATCCACAACAATGTCATGTTGAACTTATCTCCAGGGATCAGCTTCAGTCTACAACAAGCGTAAAAGAAAAGCTTTCTTGTTCTGCTTATATAATCAAAGTTGTGGCAGACGTGACTAACGCGTTCTCATCAATTCCTATTACGTAGACACTTTTATTGCTCAATGATTCGGATGTCGTAGGGTAAAACACAGCTGGATATTTTTCTGCCCTCTCATATCTCACTTTGCCTTACCTTTTGACCTGATCAAATCCGTCGTGGTCATAATTATCCGGTTGCACGTAACGCATATTGGAAAACTCCTGCAAGACAGCGTCTGCTGAAACGCACTTTTTCACCGACTTCGGTTTATATTCAAATTAACTTCCAGATTCAACAGCTTTTCGTGATAACCATCTAAAACTAACGGAACCCCGAGAAAATGAATGAAGAATTCTCACTAATTGAACCTTCCATGTTTCCCAGCTTGTTACTTTGCCAGATCCAGACAAATCACGGTAACGTTTAGCGTGGGTGACCTGTCACCATACGTGCGTCAGACACGCACACGTCTCTAGGAGTTTACTTGAAGCAGACAGTTTCTGCTCGGTAAACTAATGCGTATGTAGTAATAACTTTAAAGCTTTTGAAATAGCTTCCCGGCTTTAATACCCTTGTATTATTTATTGAAAAAATCAGATAGAGAATAAACAATTTATTAACGCATTGAAAAACGTGTGGCTACAACAAACTTTGCCTCAGAGTGATTTCACATTTTTCCAGCTTCGCAGACTAAGCTGGTTTAGCAGGAGCCACAGGATTTTTTACAATTTTTTGACATGTAGGTGTAGTACTGCGAGTTTCGCCGACAGTAACCTCTCTGTCTCCAAGCTGGGCAGTGTCGCTCAAGGTCACGGCAGTTGGTATCTGAGAAAACAAAAAAGAAACAAATAAATTTGTATTTAAGAGATAAATAAATCAATTAACCATTTCAGCGCATAAAATAACTCATTTAATTGACCCTGACCATTAAAAGCCGTTGAATTAATTATCAAATATCATGAATATTATTATTATTGTTATCATTATTATTTATGAAAATTCATAAATGAATAAATTTCTAACAAAAGCAGAGTCGCTACAATTATTTAAACAACACAAACACAAAGTTACAAAGTGGTGCAGTTAAATTACTGCTAATGATCATTAATGTCTCATTCTGGACAGTTTGTGAAGGGAAACTAACTTGTTCCGCAGAAGCAACTTTTTTGGCAGTTTCGTCTCATGTACGTCCGATGTGTGTGCGTGCAGTAACCCCTGGATTTCCAAAATGGACAGTTTCGGTTATTGTCTTTGTATCGACAACCTGTTGATGAAAGCAGATCTCTCAGTATTAGAAACATCTGTGACTGCAGTATACAACAACGTAACAGATACAAGCAGAGGGACGTGAGTGGGAGGTGAGTAAAAAGGACTGGTGAGGTTGTGAGTTGGGAAAATGCACAGGATCATAATGGTACTTTTGGCTAAACGCGACAGTTCAAATTGTTCTTAAATCAAAATATTCCTTTGAAAGGAATTGCGGATCTGTTTATTCCTTTGAGGTTTTTCCTCTGAAATAGAGCCTGTGCCGAGATTTTTTTGAACTTTGGTTGTTGTTCATCATTTAAAATCGTTCTTTGCAAAACTCATAGGGCTAGCCCTATATCAAGCGGACGATTTGTGTCAAGCAGGCACTAACTGCAGTCCCGGTGAGGTGCCCATTTAACCCTTTCACTATTAAGATCTGATTGTTAATTCTCCCCTCCAGCTACTAGACATTTACTTGTAAAGTTGTTATGAGAATTTGATATTAGATCAACATAACAGCTTCTACCTAATAAGTTTTAGTATTCTCATCACTTATTTTCTGGATAGTGAACAGATATTATGAGGAGAAGTTACATGTTTATCACTTCTGGGAGTTAGAGCGTTAAGACGATGCGAGAAACACTAAGCTAGTGATTTTAACGCATGCACCAGATCGGATCCGGTAGGTGTCAGACTTCACTGGACATTGCAAAATCAGGAAAAACTTCAAGCTAAAAAAAATTGCCGGGGAAAAAGGAAACAGAGGCGTGTTGGTTACCCGTGGGTGGCCTTGGTTTTGCAGTAACAGGTCTTCTTGTGGGTTGTCCGGGGCAATACATTAATTTTGCCTGTTGGATGTCCTTGTAACTCAGTCCTCGATTGTTTCCCAGCCTGGTGCTTCCATCTTTGCGTGTGATGGTTATACGTCCATTACCAAACGCGGTAGAGTGGTAATGCATCACGCTGTCGTAATCATACGAGATTCCGCGCGAGTTAATGGTACTTGTCGACATCTTCGTGAATTGGGAGCGGACTCCTGGAGAACAAACACAAGAATCAAGATAAGGTAATATATACCCATTTGCTGGTTTTTATTTGATATGGAATAACAATTCAAACAATCCCAATCTTTTGAGACATTTCTTCTCGCCAAAGTTTGTTTTGTATTCCTGTGCTACTCAGGTTTGGCAGAGTTTCTGCCCGCTATTGACGGGCATGACAACTTGATTACATGGCTTAATTTATTTACCGCTTGGGATGTTATTCCAGAGAATGTTGACGTAACGATCCCTATCGGGACGGGATTGCTCGTGCCAGAACCCGAGAGCATGTCCTGAAAAGTAATTAAAACAAATATTATTTTTGGGAGGCTTCTTCGGGTGAGAGAGACTCTCTAAATTAAATGTTATTCGTATATAAACATAATATTGAGTAACTGCTTGTTCCTAATCCCTACTAGCAAGAAATGAATTTATGCGCTGGTGATAAGAAGTGTCTGCTTGATGACCGAGCTCAAAAATGTCTATGATTTCCATCATCTATTTTCATAGTTAACCCATGAGTGACCAACGTATAATTTCTCCCCACAATATCAATAATAAATCAAGCAGACAAGATATTACAATAAAGAAAAATATCAATCAGGGGAATTACTAGTTGATCCAATACCAAATTCCCCGCACTAACGTCATAAGAATTGTATGGCAGACAGTAAAGAGAGATCTTGATGTAAAGGGCTTACAAATGGTTCCGAGATACACTAAAGAGCTTTTTTCCGAGTCTCGTAAAACCAAAACCAAAGTAATCCTAAAATCCGATCAGAATAAAAGTAAATATGAAAAAGGGCTTGAAGGAAACAAAGTTCTCCATCTTGACGAGCCAATTTTTTGTCAGAATTGCGCAGCAAATGTTTCAAATTTTATTAGTTTTTTCCTCAACCACTCACCAATTTCATGAACAACCACGCCAATTTGATCACAGCCCCGCCCAATGGAAATCTTTTGTCTTCCTCCAACTCGTCCCACCATGGAATAGCAGCTGTTAAGTGAAATAACACAAATGTTAGACGGCGCGATGACGTCAAAGAGCCCCGCTGCAGATGTATTGGTAACCTGGCCTACAGTGTAGACGTAAAAACAATGACTGCGTCCTTACCCTCCTCCAAAAAAGAAACTGACGTAGTTACGATGAGTTGTTCTTCGAACGAACCTCAGGCAAGGAACTTTACTCATCCAGTGTCTCATGGCTTGATCTATGACACCGCGGGCATGCGCTGCAACAAGTCAAAATCCACACCCTAATGCTTCAAAATCATCACTGTACAGACGAGATCGCGGGTTAAAGTTAAAGCAAAAATCACTCATCATTTGCGCATCAGATCTCCCTTCTCACTGAATATGTATGTATATTGCTTCCTTTATCTTTCCGTTTTTCAAAATAAAAAAAGCGCAAACTTATTTTATCTGATACGAGGAACGCAAGGTCAGTTCGATCCACATGCAATACAGTAATAATAACCTAGAATATCGGGAAAATTTTAGTCGGGCGCTAGTGTCCTCCCCCCCACTGCGCCCTACTCCAGAAACTTTGCCCGCGTCGCAGAAGTGAGGTTTGCGGTTATTCAGGCGTGGGCAAAAACTGCTGCTGAGAGAAACTAGATACTGTAGAGTTTTATAAGCACTCACTCACCCACACTGCCCTCGATGTAGTAGGGAATCAAAGGACGACCGCTTGAATCCATCCAACGCTTAGAAAGACTTCTTAATGTAGCGCGCTTCTGTCGTCCGCTAGAGATCTGGGTTTTGATCATTTTTCGTTGGCTTTCTGTTAGTTCGATATCTCCCTCGTGTAAAAAAAGCCCGCTTCTGTCTGACACTTGAATGATGTTGATTATAATAAAACAATTAATGAATAAATGACAAGCGACTCAGTCGCACAGTGCGCTTGTATGAACAGTAAACCCACAAGTAATGAACATGGTCACAGATTTTTACTGTCGTATTACGCCAAAATTTTTTTAAGCCACAACAATAACGCCGTCATTCATAAGACTGGATAAAGCATTAGGATGAAGCAAATCTGAAAATGTGATAAATTAATGAAAAAAATCAGTGCTCACTTCGTAAGTTTGCCTCTGCATTGTTGGCCTGTTCGATCGCTTGGAAGGCGGAGGCGGAGAACTCCCCTCTTGCTGTCGAGGTATTTGCTTTCGACGAATTCCCTTGTAGCTGATCTGAGACTAGCAAAAATCCAGCTGATGATTAGTTTTATTTTCTTCACTGTAATTCAATAGAAATTATCGACTGTTCAATACAAACTCCCAAAACTAGAACGGAATTTGAACTGCGCAGTGCAAAAGCGAAATTTTACCTGTAGGAGCTGCAGACGATTCCTCAACTTGTGCTACCACAAGCAAAGCTGCACAAACCCACAAGGATATCATGTCTAACTGATATGCAACGGTCAGCTTTAGACTGTAGCAAGCGTTAATCTTCTTAGACACTATATCATCAAAGTTGTGGCAGACGTGACAAATGATTTTATTTTCAATTTTTATTACGCAGGTAAAACACAGTTGGATATTTTTCTGTCCTGTCATATCTCACTTTTCTGTCATCATTCCATTGTGTATGACTAAGACAAACTTGATCATTATTATCCGGTAGCACGTGGCGCATATCGTAAACCTCCTGTAACACAGCGCTTGTTGACAAAACGCGCGTTTTACCTCTTTAAAGTAAATATCTTTAAAAAAATAACAACATCGGTGCTCGAGAAACCTCGAAAATGTCTAAAAAATGTTTATATAAACCCCACTGTACTCCCCGACTTGTCAATTTGACAGACAAATCACGTTTACTGCATGTGAGTACCCAGACATAAGTCAGACGTGCAAACGATTCGAAACGTCGAAACAGCAAAACAACTGCATACATTGAAACCTTTCCAACCCAAGGACCTTTTCTGAAGTCTCCTTGATCCCTTACAACCCAACAAAAATATTCTTCATACTGTTTTCTATTCATATCCTATGGTACGACAAGGAGAATTTATTTAACATTCAAGAGCTTCTATAGTTGGAGAACGGAAAGGGACTGGCGCCTAAAAAATTACTCAACTCCTTGCGGTCGTCCATCGATATGCGTTGCCGGCGCGATTCTATTACGCGCGTCGCGCTTACCTAAGTTCACCTGAAAAACGCAAAACAAATGAAGGAAATTTATCAGTTGCGCGTTAAAAAAAATGACTCTTTCATATGAGTGCATCCAGTTCCGCAAACTATCCTCGCACTATTCTCCCACTTGCCTCGGGTTCAGCTCGCGCTTGCTTAAATATATATATTTAAAGACAAGTAAACAGAACGTCACTTTAATGTCCAGCAAGCTGCTGCGTCAAAAATTCATCTATATTTATTAACTATTACTTTGGAAAGAAAAGAGAGAAAAGAAACTATTTATTAAAGAATACACATTTTATTAATGGACCTAAAAACTTAAGATTGGATTAAAAAAATGCTTAGAGCGGTTTTACATTTTTCCTTTAAAAAAATACTAGTTTATAATACAACTCTTGCACTGAAAACTAAGCGCTCTTAGCATAAGCCACAGGATTTTTTACAATTAGTTGACATGTAGGTGTAGTACTGTGAGTTTCGACGACAGAAACCTCTTCTTCTCCAATTTGGGCAGCTTTGATGAAGGTCAGCGCAGTTGGTGTCTGTGGAAACAATCAAAGGTTGATTCAATAAATAGATTGATCACTCATTCATTCAATTGAATGCTTTCATCCTTTATCAATAAAGGGAAAAATTACTGAGCGCTGATTGGTTGAGCGAGAGGGCATTTTTTCTTAATCGAGGGCTTTTTTAGTAATCAAGAGAGGGCATGATTACCTGTTAATGATTGGCTAATCCGTTGCATAGCAACCGTTCGTTATCTTGAAATTTGTTAAAAATAGACTGCGCGCGTGATTTTCCTTCGTATAAATTTTGCCCTTTATTGATAAACAAGTAATCCCATGAGACCTCGTACTATTAAGGATTAATTGCACTTGAGTTTTCAAAATTTTGGAAAATTTTGAAAACTCTCGTGCAATTAATCCTTAATAGTACTTGGCCTCATGTGATTACCTATACTAAGTCTTAAGATGAAAAAAAATTTGTCAAAATTAGAGCAAGGTCGATATGATTTGACACAAAAGACACGCATAAAATTACAAATTGTTCCAGGTAAAGTACTTGTAATGATTATTAAATGATAAGCAACATACGGACTGAACTCGTGAAATTTGATAAACTGGACAGATTAGGGAAAAAATTAACTCACTTGTTCCGCAGAAGCAACTCTTTTGGCAGTTTCGTCTCATATACTCCTGATATGTGTGTGTGCAGTAACCCCTGGCCTTCCAAGATGGACAGTTGCGGTTATTATCTTTGTATCGACAGCCTGTTGATGAAAGCAAATCACTTTGATTAGAAATAAACATCTGTGACCGCAGGATGCAACAGCTTACCAGACACTTGCAGAATGACATTAGTGGGAAGTACCAAAAACATTCTTATAACTTTATAATTTTTTTTATTGAAATGTGATGGGAAAAGTCATTTAACCTTTTAATTCCCAAGATCTGACTGTTAATTCTCCCTTCCAGCTGCTGCACATTACTTTGTAAATCAGTTATGAGAATTTAGTGTCAGATCAAGATAACAACTATTATCTAATAAATTGGAGTTTTCTCAATACCTTTATGCAGCATAATGTAAAGATATCGTAGGAAGAAGTTACATGTTGATCACTTGTTGGGGTTAAAGGATTAATGCGGCAGTTTGAATCGTGGACTGTTCATTTTAAGTTTGCCCTCTGAATTAGAACCTGTGCCGAGATTTTGCGAAACTTCGCCCTTCTGTTTTTTGTTTTGTCAGATCTTTAGTGGCAAAACTTGTCTAAATTTCACACATTGTAAAGCGAACGCTCTGAATTAAGAAGACACCAAATGAAATTCCAATTTTGTACCCATTACATCCGATGATTTGAATGAAGTTGTACCGGAGGGAAACATTAAGCTGGTTATCATGACGCGGGCACCAGATGGCTAAAGGGTCCCGGATACCTCAAATTTCGCTGCTTCGTGGAATCAGGAACATTTCCAGGTTAAAAACATAGCCAGAGGAAAAAAAACAAAACAAAAAACAACCCAGCAATACCTGTGGGTGGTCTTGCAGTTACTGGTTGTCCGTTACAGTACATCAGGTTCGCTTGTTGAACATCCTTGGCGCTCAATCCTCGAGTGTTTCCCAGCTTGGTGCTGCCATCTTTGCGTGAGATAGTTATACGTCCATTACCAAACGCGGTAGAGTGGTAATGCATCACACTGTCGTAATCATACGAGACTCCACGTGAGTTAATGGCACTTGTCGACATCTTCCTGAATTGGGAGCGGAATCCTGGACAAGGAATATAGAACTCAAAATTACTTGATGTGTATACAATTGACGATGTATGCTGAACTTCTTTTTCGAAATATTGTGTTGAAGTATTAGGAGCTTCAGTTCATCAAAAAACCTATGGTTCACATTGAATAATAATTTGAACAATGCAAATCTTTCAATTTGAGTTTGGATAACGATGAAACATGTTCTGGCTCACTAAAGTTTCACAAAGTCTTATGCGCTTTTAATAGGGATGATACATACCTACATAAATATTTAATTTGATATATTAGGTTATTTAAGGGAAAATGAAGAAGCTGATATGGCTTTCGAGTGGTTTATTTCACTTACCGCTTGGGATGTTATTCCAGTGAATGTTGATGTAACGATCCCTATCGGGACGGGATTGCTCGTGCCAGAACCCGAGAGCATGTCCTAAAAGAAAATGCGTAGCAAATGTTAGTTTTATAAAGAAGATGAAATATAAGATTTATTGATTCTGAAGTTCAAATCTTGCCAGACTACCGCAGCAAATAAATCAAACTTCTTAAGCTTTTTTTCTAATTCACTCACCAATTTCATGAACGACCACGCCAATGTGATCACAGCCACGTCCAATAGAAATCTTTTGTCCTCCTCCAACTCGTCCCACCATGGAATAGCAGCTGTAAAATGAAAGAACACAAATGTTAGATGGAAATATTGACGTCAAACAGTGCTTTTGACGTTGTTTAAGCGACCTGGCCTTCCTGATAATTGAGTTTCTTCCTTACCCTCCTCCAGAAAAGAAGCTGATGTAATTACGATGAGTTGTTCTTCGAACGAACCTCAGGCAAGGAACTTTACTCATCCATTGTCTGATGGCAGCATCTATAACACGGCGAGCATGGGCTGCAACAAGACAAATCCACACCTTAATGTTTTAAAACCATTACTGTTAAGACGAGATTGCGTGTAAAAGTTCATGAAAAGTGTAAGGTCTCCACACATCCCAAAACGACCATGATTCGCGCGCCATTATCTCTTCTGAATTTAATATATTTAACATTGCTCTCCGTTTTTCTAAACGAAAAAAGGCGAAAGTACTTTCATCCGATACGAGAAATGTAAGGACGTAAACAAGGGAAAAGGGGCAAGGTGTAAGATACACGGAGAGCATCTGCTTAATTCATATCTCAGATTAGGGGGCTAATGTCGTAACCCCCTTTCCGCCCTCCCCCCCTCTTAACCCCCTGGCTAAAAACTCTACCTACGTCCCTCAGGGTTGATCACGCGTGGCTTGGGGAAAGAAAATTTGCTTACTTAGAGTACCCATAGTTTTGCATTCTGTTCATGCGTTCACACTCACCCACACTGCCCTCGATGTAGTAGGGAATCAAAGGACGCCCGTTTGAATCCATCCACCGCCGAGCGAGACTTCTCATAGCACCGCGCTTCTGTCGTCCTCCTGAGTTCTGCTTCTTGAGAATTTTCCGTTGCCAGCCTGTTAGTTCGATATCTCCCTCGTGCAAGAAAAGCCCACTCCTGTCCGTCACTCAAAAAGTATAAAAAAATTAAATCAATTAATAAATGAAAACCGTATTTATAATCGCAGAACACGCTCACATAAACGGTAAACCTGCAAATTACGAACTCAGTCACAGAGCGTATATATATATATATATATATATATATATATATTTTTTCAATTACTTTTGTGCACAAAGTATATTTTTTGAAGAAACAACAAGAATGTCGTCATTCATAAGATTGGATTACGGTAAGAGTAAAGAAGGTAAGTAACTAGCTAAAAAAATCAGTGCTTACTTCGTAAGTTTCCAACAGCATTGTTGGCCTGTTCGATGGCTTGAAAGGCCGAAATTTCCCCTTTTGATGTCGAGGTATTTCCCTGCAGTTGACCTGGGGCTAAAAAATTGAGATGCCGTTTAGTTTTGACTTCTTTGCAGTCCTTACATAGAAATAATCGACTGTGCTGACCTTACAAAAACTCTCAAAATGCTCCAATATAGGATATAAGACTTTGATCTAGGAGTACTCAAAAATCCATCTATTAAAATTTGCAGTTGACTCAAAAATTTTCATACCTGGAGGTTGCATTAGTCCATCTGGTGTTAAAATGCATTCACTCATTTGCAGAAAAACTGCCAGTAGAATCATACGAAACATCGTTAGTCTTGTGTCACTTCTCCTATACTGAAAATTGTTCGTACGCTCTGTTGGATGCTCTTGCTGAGAGATACTCTCCGAAGTTGATTCGGTTATTTATATATCTTTTTTTAATAAAACATGATCTTTCAATGTGGGTGTTGTCAACTGACACCTCAGCTGCTGATGTGAATTCAGGTTACGTATTTGGTAATAACAACATTAAACTTCGTCATCAGCAGAGGCGGGAGAGGTCAAATTATTATTCAATTTCCGATCTTTAGAAAAGATGGACAGATTTATGTGTTTTTATGCTCTCATAAAATGCGTGGCGTATAAGAAACTATTAACAACGCAAAGAAGGGTCAGGGCTGTGTCTGATTTAAGTAGATTTACAAAAGATCAACGGCACCCATCCCTAATAAGATTACAATTAAAACTTCCCCGTTGGAATAAAGCTGGCCGTTACTGTTAGGACCTCTCGTGACGTGGGTTACCTGAAACTTTACGTACCCTCAACTTTTGAAAGCATTAAAATGCTAAAAAAATTTCTTTTAATGCGTCGTTAGCGAGGATTGAGGAATCCTTTTTATGAAGTCCTTAGGTACGAGGTAACGTGTGAAGTCCAATTAGTAAGAAGAAGCTAATCCAGTTACACTTTCCTCCATGTCACGCACTCTGTCCTGACAGGAAGCAGGAGAAACTGTTTATGTTTTATGATTAAAAAATTAAATTGGAGATGAAAATCTGAAAAATCTCAATCGTACTTATTCTACACCAAAGATCATCAGCAATCACAAAACTCATCAACGCTAGCTCTGTTTAAACGTGATCCCAACTAAAAACCACCTACGTGATGCCTGGTCACGAACAAGCGAGGGAGTGGCGTGACAAAGACATAATGACGTCATAGAGCTGCAATCATCTTGAGAGGCGACGTTGCACAATCAGACAAATTGTGAGAGAATAGTTTTTCTTTCCGTTTATAATGATTTATTTCGTGCTTATGAAATTGCGACTATGGGTCCGCAAATGGACCTGATCAAGCTATCACTATTTTCCACAGCGCTTGTTTGCGATTAGGCTTTATTTATGAACTTCAGAAGGTTGAAAGTGATACTCCTCAGCATGTCTCATGATGCCTTTACTTGGGTTGTCTGCAAATATGGAAATCTAACTTGATGGTAGATCGATCAACATTACTTCCGGGCGTCCGTCAGACAGCGGAAAAGGATATGTTTATTGCACATACCACGCATAGGAAACGTTGCGAGCTCTCGGATTCATTCCAGTTAAGATGTTAAAGTTCTAAAAGGCCAAAAATGCTTCTATGATCAGACATCCAGTACCTAACCGAGATTTCCCGTTTACATTAAATTGATCATTAGCTTATTTCTCCTTAAACCACGCGGTCTTAGCGCACGGAAATGACCGCTTGAAGGATAAGGAGGGTAAAATTCCTAGGCACAAACGCTTTCTCTTTTAAATACAATAGAATCGTTGTCTGAAGTATGCAAGCTGAAGAGGTATTTTCTTTGTCTGCCCGGTAATGCGTAAAGGAGAGGCAATTATTTCATGTTTATTATTGCGTGGTACGTGAGGGCGGCTGGTCTGGTTGGATTTGATATCTGGAAAAACTCCTGGTCGGGTAATGGAAATCAATTGTCAACGCGACGACTTGAAAATAAACAATGCTTTTCTTTTAATAGTATTTGTTGCGCCTTAGTTTGAAGTGCGTACCCTTAATGCTACGTCTTCGAATACGTTTTCCAAAGAACAGCAACATGTTTAACTCTTGCGTCGCGACATTTATGCTTTTTGGTACTCTACTGATCAATGCTCGGGGTCATATTCTGCAAAACTCCGAAAAAATCCAAGGTTAGTTGTTTCGTCTCAAAACTCTGAACGCTCATTTATCTGATTGTTCTCAATAGTCATTGGAATTCAAAATGATAATTTGTTGCTCACAACCAGATTTTCTTTTTGTTACACAGCACACTCGAGAAAATCTTGAAACTTACTGGCTCATTATGCAAGCATACATTATATTTAAGACATCTATAACACTCCTAAGACTCCTTCACAGTAAAAGATTTCAACCAAGAATTGTCTGTGTGATTCAAACAGAATTTTTATTCGGCAATCTCGAGTCTTCGAATTCTCAGTGAACTTAACTGAGAGAAAACAATGATCAGAAACGTCAGGAGAAGGGAACGAATGGAAGGGAAAACATTTGAAGTATATGTATTAACGTTTCTTGATATTTCTTCTTCAAGACAATTCCACGCAAACTCAGGCAAATCAGACTCAGACGCCTAAGTCAGCTTTCGCAATGATCATGGAAGCGAACGGCATACAAGGAAAGAGCAGAGGTGAGTGAGAGACTCTCAAATTTATTTATAATGGTAATAGGACCGAGCGGTGTCCAATTCGGTCTGTGATCATACGAGTGATCAACAAAATCGGACGACCGCGAAGCGGGAGTCCGATTTGTTAATGACGAGTATGATTACAGACAGAATTGGATGACACGAAGTCCCGTTACCAATTAATCATAACCATTACAATTTCCAAAAAAATAAACAACAAATACATTTAGGACAAACATCTCCAGTAAGGACAATGTCTAAAGCGAAATACTTGGAAATTTCCCTGATTTTTTTATAGGGTAAGTGGTTGTTGCTATGGTTATTGTGATCAATTCTGTGATTGGTGGATTTAGCTGAGTGGATTTAGTATGATTGGCTGCTTCAATTGTCCGGTTTCAGGTGTCAAATTACAGCAAACCGTCCGATTACACTGTCCGATTACACTGTCCGATTACACTGTCCGATTACACTGTCCGATTTCACTGTCCGATTACACTGTCCGATTACAACTGCACAAAGTGATTAGTGAAATATAATGTAGCTGATGCACCTATCACATTTTGGGAAATTTTAATGGTTATGATTATAACTGTTAGAATCTCCCTAATAGTCGTTAATCACTTATTGTAGTTCAAATTGGGAGAATTAGATCATAATTCAAGTGAGGAAAACAGAAGCAAGTTCATTTGAAAATAATCTGTGATCTAACTTGTCACCCTTATCAGACGGGTACGAGCTTTTTCAAGGAGATATCCTAATGACAGACGATATACGTGACGAATTGCGTGACATGGGCTTATTCCCACTGCGTGAAAGCCCAACCAGTCCATCAAGGCGTAAACGAGCTGCCATTTCAAACATTGCAAGGAGATGGATTGGAAGCAATAACAAGCCAGAGATCCCCTACCAACTTGAATCAAGCGTTCGTAAGTAAAACGTGAAATTTTCAGCGGCCGGTTTTTGTTTGTTTGTTTCGTTTTTTAGCAAAGTACCTTTTGGTAAATGTTGACTTATTCTTCCTGTTTCTCTCACCCACTCCTCGCGCTTCGTAATCTCAATATTCTCTTCTGGCATCCAGGTCACGCTCACCGGGTAATCAAACAAGGGATGGATCACTGGGTCCGACACGTGCCATGCCTGCGTTTCGTCCAGCGAACGAATCAGCGGTCTTACATCAGCTTTTTTGCCGGTGGAGGGTGAGCAGAACGGTCTAGTAAAAGACAAATTGTTTCCTTTCAATTGAGAATCTTTTTCTGAACCGAAATAATATGATAAAAAAACGTTACATTTCAGTTGTTTTTCGCACGTTGGAAGGCAAGGAGGTGCCCAGCGGATTTCCATAGCACGCGCATGTGAACACCTACATATCGTCGTTCACGAAATTGGTAAGAGATCTCTAAGCTACTTGAACTCTTGATTTTTTTTATTCCACAATTAATAGCTCAGTTCGCAAACAGATTCGACATATTATACCTCTGTGGTAACTATGTCCTCTTCTCGCTCCAGGTCATGCTCTCGGATTCTGGCACGAGCAGTCTCGGCCCGACCGAGACAGTTACGTAAACATCTACTGGAATAATATTTACCCTCGTAAGTAAAACAAACGTGAATGTCAAGTTGGATTAATCGTGTGAGAAGATTTGAAAGGAAGGAAGACAAATCGAAAGAATTCTTATGTGTGGCTTTGCAGAAGCAGAGTGTTGAAAGAATAATGTCACCTCCCCGGCTGGGATGCTAGTAGGTCATTCCTTCCCCCCTCCCCCCCTCCCCCCTCTGTCATACAAAGCTGCTCGAGAGAGTGTTAAGAGATATCCCTTTTAATGGTCTCGAAGAAGCTTGGTTCCACAATAAGACAAGGTAGGAAGGGTTCCTGGACTTCGGCGCAATTATTTTCTACTTTACCTATCCTTCCAAGTGAATTAATGCCAATGAGCTTTATCTGTTCTTTTTGTTTAGAATTTAGGTATGCCTTTCACAAATACGCAGACGGGAGAATTAACAGTCTTGGTATCTCGTATGATTACGACAGTGTGATGCATTACGATTCCCGCGCTTTCAGCATGAACGGCCGAACCACTATCGCGCGGAAAAACGGCGATACACGGCTCGGAAATACTCGGGGACTGAGTCGGAGGGATATCGAGCAAGCTAAGTTACTCTACTGCAGAACTAAGTCAACTGACGAGCCACCGAGTGTAAGGCCTACAACTAAGTCACCTACAGGTGAGACTGTTTTGTTTCATAAAAATGTTATTTCGTAGCTGTTAACGGAATCAATAACAACCACTTCGCGGTAGACAGCACACCTTAGTACGGGAGAATGCCTTATTGTTGACTGGTCTGTAATCACACTTTTCTGGGCATAAAAGGAAATAAGAAGTTAGCGATATCCCAAAACCACACCGGACACTGAATGAGGGAATGGGCGCGTATTTTAGGGGAGGTGCTGATTGGAGGATTTAGGATGAGTCTTTAATAATCAAGTCCTAATTATATTTCAGGTTGTCGTTACTCAGACAAGCACAGGTTTTGCGCTTATAGGGCGTCACAGGGATTCTGTAAAAGAGGACACACGGATTACATGAACGAGAACTGCCAGAAAAGTTGTCTTTGTGTGAAAGGTGAATAGAGAAGTCATCGATTTCATTGCTGTTGCCTCTTCCCTGGAAACGAATACGTTTTTGTTTCGTTTTGCTTTTTCCTATTTAATGCCATACACTACTTACAATGTATGTTATATACATTTGTATATTTTGAATTTCTTTTTGAGAAGGGGCGAACAGAAGTGAATTCGTATTCAGGGTCTCTTTTCCCCAGGCCTCCAGAAGGGAAATAAAGATCGAAGAGTATGGGAACTAGATTCGGAGTCAAAGGGATGAGCAAGTGGATACACGAATGTGGGAAACGTTGGTAGCCCTCCTTTCCCCCTTTATTTTCTCAAAGTTGATTGGATTCCTGATAATTATTATTTTAAAGGTGTGTGCGTGGACAAAGAGGAAGACTGTCGTTCATGGGCAGCCAGTGGATACTGTCGTCACTCGTACAAAGATTACATGGAAAAAAATTGCAAAAAAAGTTGTAGAATATGCTGAGGGTTGTCTTAGTAGTTCTCTTCGAATTCACCAACGTGGATTCTAAACTCTGAATGAAAGAAAACATTCTAGAATGAGACTTAACTGGTTTCACTTTGTTTTACCATATGCCAGGCATTGTTTCTGCGCCCCAACCCTCCACCCTCCTTTGTTTCTGCTCTCCAAACCCCCCCCCCTTCCTTTTCTTAATCTCCAATAATAGTTTCTGGTACCATTGTACCTTGCCTGTCAAACTAACTATGAAAAGAATAAAAAAACACTTATCAGTTAAAGAATCCATGTTTATTTCTGGGCTATTCTGTATTTCATAACTGTATTGTATTAAATTTTTCACAATACATTGATGATATTTTTAACAACTCGGTATCTTTACAGTGATAATCAATTAAATTTTTTAAGGGTCGAGAGACCGAAAAACACAACAATTCATGTTAACTTTTAAATTTTTTGCTTTCAGTCCGTGTGAAGAAATAATTATGATGAACCGTATACCCATGATATTTTAATAAATTACAATTTACGCAGAGCTTCATTCATTGTGCATGATTAACCCTCTCCCTCCCAACACCTGATTGTAAATTCTCCCCTCCGGCTGCTACACATTTCCTTGTAAATTAGTTTCGAGAGTTTTGTGTGAGATCAAGATAACAACTTCTACCTGATTAGTTTGAGTATTCTCATTACCTGTTTGCTGGATAATGAACAGATAGAATAGGGAGAATTTACATGTTAATCACTTCTGGGGGTTGAAGGGTCATGTGACACCAGTACAACTACGTACCTAAAACAATGTTATGTAACCCCGTTAGAAACGATAGAACTACCACAAGGTTTGGAATCGTCGTTTCAGTTACGAAAAAAACTCGACAAAGAACCTTTAAAAGACGCACATCGGGCACTATTTCAAGGACTATAATTGATAAAAATTACGTAAATTCATTAAGCTAACACTAAACATGAAGCCGAGGAGACTGATTTCAAATTTCTCAGTCAAATGTAACCTGTGCGTTTTTTGCCCAATAACAGCTAACATGGCGTCCAACGTTGCTGGTTGAGAGACACCATATTGATAAATTGTTAAAAAACACCAGGAAGTATTCCCATATATCGAGGCCTTCATGAGATTGATGGTAGCCCGTCATTACGCCATAGACGATCACTTAGAAAATTGAACTAAATACATCTTATAAATAAATAACTTTGCAAATATCTCCTGGTTTAGAGAAACAACATTAACAAGTGATATTATTTTCTTGGTTTGAAAGTAAAATGTATTACCGTAAATCCTCGAATCAGCGCCTTCCCTCGCGCGTTTCCCTTAAAGTGCCCTTTCCTCGCGCGCGTTTTATTAAGCACCCCTTCCATCTACCAAAAATTTTAAATAAGCGCCCCCTCCCCCTTTCCCGTTCTAAAGCAAAATTGACCGGGCTCGCCGAAATAATTAAACACGTAATAGCAGCATAAGATTTCTACCTGAATTCTGCTCTTGTATAGTTCTGGAACACGATTAGTTTGGAAAAATAAAAGTACCAACTGTGCCGTTATTGAAATTTTATGATTTTCTTTGTGTATTTAAACACAACTGATGTTGTATTACAAGGAACGAGAATATCTGGCCACGGTTTGGGACCACTTAAACTTTCCCCTATTCCGTCAAATGCCCTTCTTTGAACAAGCCTCCCACCCCACGTTTTATCCTAAATCTAAGAAGGGCGCGCAAGGGGCTAACTCGAGGATTTATGGTCTATTGAATAACTATGAATTTTTACCACGGAGTATTTTTTAAGGGCTCTATGATGAGCTTCTCTTAGTATTTAATCAGAACGCCATCTTCTGGATGCGAGATTGGATAACGCCACCACGCATGCGCCCTGTTGTAGACATCACTTGAGCTTGCGCACTGGATGGAGTGAGGGTAGCAACTGTTGCTAAGAGTGACACTGCTTGAGTGACAGCATGAGAGATCTTCCCATGATCCCCACTGTGCAGGGGCTGATACTTGATAAATTTCTGTTAAGAAATCAGTTATTTTTCATTAGTATAAAAAGCCACTGTACCTTCGAGAATAAGTATGGTTAAGAGTTCATCTTATGATCTCTTGGTACAGTACAGATTTTTTGTTTCTTGCAGTGGCAGCCATTTGCACCAAAGTAAAAGTATAAATATTTTTATACCGGAAAAACCTGAGCCTTTTCCAGGCGACATTTGCGGCAGAGCAAAAAAAAAAAAGAAAGAAAATCGAGGGAGGTTAGGATCGAGTGGGAGAAAAGAGAGAGATCTGGGTCGAATGGAAAGAAGAACGGAGGTTTGGGTCGTGTTGAAAAAGGAGGGAGACTTAAGGAGACTTTGATTCGGTTGAATAAGGAGAGAGGTTTGGATCGGGTGAAAAAAAAAAAAAAAAAAAACAGGGAAGTTTGGGTCGGGTAGAAAAGAAGGAGGGAAGCCTGGACCGGGTGGAAAAATTGGAAGGAAGTCTTCGAGGCTTGGGTTGCTTCTTCACGCAACCCGACCCAACGGCCTGCTCTTTTTTGTTCTGCAGCTGTTATCTCGTTCTGTTTTACCAATTAAACGTCACTGCAGGCCGGAAAAAAGTCATAATCGAAGCTTTTATCCACTCGGGCCTTTTCACAACCAGAAGATTTTCATCTCTTCATTAAGAAGTAAATCACTGTAGACCATAGGCGACAAAGTCAAAATGAATGGGGTCTATCTATATACGTCTCGAGAAAAAAAAAGATTTCGTAAACTGGAGATTTCAAAAAGACTTACCATCACTAAACAAGTCTCTTGAGTCATAGGTCAGCGCTCCACTTGAAAGAAAGCATGTGCCATCCTCATTTTCATACGCTTGAATGCCATTTGACATTAAATAGCTCTCTCTGGAGACGGAAAGCAAATGGTTCTTCAGTGCTGTTTTCATGCCTCAATTTTTAACAACAGCAGCGATTTATGCAGTAAAACCATTGGTCTTAGATGAAAATAAAAGATGAATACGAACCTTTCTGTGTTACCTAAAAA
Organism: Pocillopora verrucosa; assembly: GCF_036669915.1. NCBI lineage: Eukaryota > Metazoa > Cnidaria > Anthozoa > Scleractinia > Pocilloporidae > Pocillopora > Pocillopora verrucosa. The sequence continues at coordinate 9,778,401 of NC_089325.1, forward strand.
TCTGATCGAGTCCCTGAATCCTTTAGCAAACGGGTTACTGTAAATCTTGAGTCTCGTTATCTGCGAAATTAATGAATCTTTTTAATCAAAGGTCGCAACCTGAACTCAATCTTCCTTCATGCTCTGAATGATTGTACCAAGTTATCCGTACTCCTCCTCTCTTTAGGCTTCAGGCAGGACACCTTCGACATTTATTGCTGATTCTAACAGTACACAGACCGCTTGCCCCGTTTAATTTAAGCATAGCATAAACTCACAAACAGCTTCTCTCTTCTCTGAGTTAGTATACCACACGACAAAAAATTCTGGACCAAAAGACTCCCTTTTAATTTGTCTTAGATTCATAACAATTGTTTCACAACATTTTTACTCGACTACCGAGCTTGCAATTTACCATCTTTCTTAATATAACATAGTTTTAAACGCCACTCACGAGGTGATTCTGATACGAAGTGACCGCCATAAATGTCGTTTCTGGAAACACAAAGGTCTGCGCTTCCGTCAAGTCTGTTTTGTGAACATTTTCACTTGCAGGATCCTTGACCAAGTGAATTCGTGGTTGATATTTGTGCATGGAGTTTAAAATGATCTAAAAGTAAAAAGACAACGCATCAGTGAAAACACACATTTTGTCCAACTTGCGAGCCTTTACAAAGCTCCTAAAAGCTGAACAAGTTCAGTCATAAAGCCACGCTTTGCTATCACAAACGCCTTAGTTCGAACTCTATAGAGGTAAATTACATTTCTGAAAAACAGCATAAGGTTGTGCAGTTTATGTGAACAAAATACGCCCTTATATGCGAAGTTTTCATACGAATTTCGTTCACTATCCTTTCCAAATTGCGGGGGTTTTTAAATTTCGTTAGCAAACATCATCGTTCTTTGTGGTAAAGAAGAACTTCTTTTTCTGTTGTCTTTCTGTTTTTGAAGCTGCTTACATGGAACACACATGGAAATCATTTCCACCTTAATTAATTCTTTACATATATATTTTGGCGAAAATGCTGCATCGCCTAGCTTCTGATAGCCACTATCCAAAGCGGGAAAACGATTCACTCCAATTATTACATTCTAAAATCTATATTGCTTGCGTACCCATGAAGCACTAAATTTAATGGTTGAGAACTTAAAAACTGCAGTTCTTTCATGAATGAAGTCAGTTTTTGAAAGTTTGTATCTCTTTCTTCAATTATAAATAAGAAATATCTATTTCTAGAGCAGGTTGGGAGAATGAAGTTGATTTTGTATCGTGTTTCACCAGTTGCGGTTTTCTGCCTGTCACTCAAAAAATTGTCGCCAAAAGAAGACAGAATATAGAGTAAGTTTCCCATGAGGATTTATTTTATGGCCGCGAAACATCACCTCACGCAAAGTTCGAGAACTTTCCAAAGCAGCTGAATTTTTTGTTTAAAGCGTTCATCATAGGGAACTTGAGACTTGTTTGTGGTTCCTTGAGTACCTTAGGAGTATGTGGAAAAGGTTTTCAGTTTATGACGCAGAAGAACAGCGTAAAAATTGAAATCCCGCTCAACCGCCAAAGTCTTAGTACAGCAATTTGAACTTTTCATTTTTCGGAAAGAGGCAAACTTATTACTCATCCGTGCTTTAAAATTTATGTAGAGGGGCAGAGATGTCTATAAAAGCCGGCATTTCAAGAGGCTTTTGCTAACAAAGAAAGCTGAAGCAAAATTAATAAATCATTGAAAGACGCTGTGATGCAAGATTCAAAGAACGTCGCACTGAAAGAGAACATATCTGCTTGAAAGAGAAGATATCTGCTAAAAAGAGAGTTTCCTGTTCTTCTATTTTGGTCTTGAATAAAATTGGGTTCAATTGAAATTTAAAGGGACGTGACGATCTCGCTAACAGGTGGAATTGTTTTGTTCAGTTTTGTATTGAAGCGCTACAAAGGCGGACTTTTCTACGGTATCACAGCTAGCTAATGGCATGTCATAAGTAACTAAAACATCAGATCAATTTACAGTCACAACGAACAACGGCAAGCGTAAACATGGCACAGAACCGAAACCAGATTGTGAGTAGTTGTGACGGGAGAGAAAAAGTCTTTAAGCATGGGGTAAGAAATTTCGGAAATGGTGGAAATTCCATCAAAAGAATCGTGCATTATAAGCGCGTAAAAAAATTCCCTTCAGAGTGCAAAATGGCGCAAATTGTTCTCAATTTAAGATTCGCGAGGATATTTTATGCGCCAAATTTACATGATTGTCGTTATAGATGGCTACATATTTCTCTCTTAATCATTCATGTCTGAGAAAAAAAGACAGTAAACCCGTGGCAACTTCTGATCGACAGTCAAGTTGAAAATGATAAACGAAGGGTATGAAGTGTTAAGAATGTGCTAAAAACCTGGAGGCCGTTTGTGCAAAAACAACTAGTCATGAAATAGGATTGATCTTAGTGAGACGGCTTTAAAGAAGCAAAACGCAGACAAGACACCTGTAAGGCATTTGAACCGGACACTTTGGGCTGTAGATCAATTCTAGATATTTGTGATAACGGACGGAGCTAGAAAATTGTCGAGCGCAATTTGCGTTAATGTTCTTTCGAACGTTAAATTATCATTTCTTACAAAAAAGAAAGCATATCTAATTGCGTAAAAAGCAAAGGTTGTTCTGATAATTAAAAAATAATTGCTACAAATGTAAACTACCTTTATGGTTTTTATAGGCACGACAGAAATAAAGCTAGGTAAGAGGGAGGCCGCCGGAAAATCTTATCCCCACGAAAGGGTAGACAATTCTTTATCAGATAAACCATTGACGATGGCCAAAAATAAGGAAGTCATACATCACTCTTATCGACTTGAAAGTCAGTAGATAATGCCTGGGCGTCTCACACTTACATTTCCTCGCTTGTCATCTCGGTTGTTCGTTAACTTGACTTTCTCAAATGAGAGAACTTGTCTTTCCAGCTGCTGCCCCGTGAACGGGGAGTCAGGGTGAACACACATTACTTTAGGGGGCGCTGCATCGGCTTCTCCTGCAACGAACCAGGCGGAGTCCGCATAAGAGTACCTGTGCCGCTTAGAGTCCAGAGGCATAATATCCAACAACACTGCATACTTAGCATCAGGTTCAAGATCCACGAAGGATACACGGACGGTCGGGAACATTCGCCTGTAAATTGAAAGAGACATGAAATTTCTTAGCTAATTAAAAGTTACAACTTTTCCTTAATTAAATGGTAGGGGAAAAAATGGCGTTTTTAAACTCTCTTTTGATTGCCGATTTTGATCAACTTTTTTTTTCGGAAAATCGTCAACTGTCGTAGGTCTAACCCTGTGGTTTGTAAGAAAAAGGCTTCTTAAAGGTTTTTAAAATTTGTGTTTTTGATCTCCCGGAAGAAAACTGGGAAAATGATCTGTTTTTATCAGAATGGATGAGGTGCAATTACAGAGCTTGTCAAACAGCAGTCGCAGCGTCTCAAGTTAATGTCTTTATCACGTGACTTTTGCGTGCTGCTTTCCTATGGATTTCTACGACTTCTTAAGTGGATATGACTAGCAAAATAATGAAACTTTATACAAGCCACTTTTTTTGAAAAAACAAAACAAAAACGTTAATGGTAACTCTCCATTTTTCTTAAGCTTGGGTAATAGAATAGGGATAAAAGTTTCCTTGGTTCCTTTTTGAACAGAATTTCAAGAACTTTTTGAACCTATGACCACAACCATTAACATACAAATAAAACGCAGAGAGGAAGACCATCACTGTTAGAGAGTATCATTAGCAGGTGCTTGCCGCCAAAACAAATAGAAACAAAAAATCGGTTAAATTCTCACTGGTTCTTTTGCTTCAATTTAGCTTTGTGCGTAAAGCTGAAAAAACGTGGTCCAAATAAACTGAGGATCTGTCTACAAACGGGAGAAATGACCTCTTGTTCAGTTTTGCAAATAGCCATTTTCTTGCAGCGTTACTCTAAAGAAAAAAACTTCAGACACCCTTTCCTAGATGCGGAAGAGTTTTTCTATAATGTGCCAAATTGTCTCAAAAACAATTGGAATCGCCGAGATCCTCTCTCTTTTTTTTTTTTTCTTAAGAAAGAAACATGAACTTATGACACTTCTAGCGAAGTTTTTTTGATTACGGACAAACAACTTGTGAGTCATCTCAATCTAGTTGCGTAAAAACACTACTGACAGTGATCTTGCCTTCAAAGAGTCGTCTATATCTGCGAATCATTTACGCGAATGGCTTTCATTTTCAAAATATTTCCTTCCATCGCTAAGAGTACGCGACTTTCTGAGGTTTAGGCCACAATTCTTTTAGTGAAAATATGAACCTGCATTTCCAGTCCTTTTAGGCACGCTAACTTGGATGGAAGCAAATTTTGCGGGCCTATACGTTTGTAAAATGAAATAAATGACATCATCGGAAAAACTTGGGTCTGCGGGAAAAGCTGAACCGGACGAAACTTTTTTGGTCTCCCCGGATGCGCAAGCTTTCCATTTGTTGTTTCATTTTACTTTTTGCGCATAACCTGACAAAATTTTCGCCTTTTCAATTTCATAAAATCACAGAAAAATGGAAGTCCAGTTTTAATCTATAGTTCTATCAACGAAAACAATTTAGTTGAAGGATTGTTTTAGTTTCTTCGACGTGATCTTCCTGATGATCCAGTGGCTTCACCTTGTGGCTGATTCGAGTTCTGGATGAAACGCCCCAAGTTATTGCTGGAAACCGTTCATTGACAGTCAACGCTAAGGCATATGTGACGATAGTCGTCGGGGAAGTTCCTTTCTAAACTCATAACTGATGGGTGTTATCACACACAAAAGAAGTTTAAATGCTCCGTATTACAGTGGGCGATTGCGGTAGTGGGGAAACGAGTATATTCAAAGCCACAAAAGAGATGTCATTTGTTACATTTTTGGGGAAAATTATTCGTGAATATAAGGGAAAAAATAGCCAATTCGTCGGGGTGATGTGGAAAGGAATTTAATTGAAATGAACTAGATAAAGTTCTGAGGCTAGCGGATGATAGGGCGATTTTTTTTTAACATAAAAGTACGGCAATTTTTCCAATAAAGAATGAATTCGAACTTCAAGTAACATCAGAGAAAGAACTACAAAATATAAAGCCGACAAAACTGAAGCAACTAAGAAATCCTTTTTCATTCCCGTACACTCCCATTTCTCTAGTGTTTTTTCATATTTTCCTCTATCTTTTTTTAGAACTTTTGGAACTTCAAAACGTTATTCCTTTCGTCGCACAGGGATATAATTTCAAGTATCATATAATGGTGAGGTGGCAATTGTTGAAAATGTGAGAATTTGTTCTGATTAAGGAGTGTTGAGTAGCCTTGGCCATATATACTTTAAAAGCTTACATTTCAGCACTTCCCTCTCTTCTTGTTTTTTCAAAACAATAATTCCAGCAGATTAGCTTAGGGTGCATTAACAGTTCACATTGGATTTTCTTTCTTCTCTTCGTTCCGAACTTATTAGCCTGTTATTGTTTCGAAAATTAACCCCCGCAGCTTTTGATTAATTTGTTGATAGCGCCAAAAAAACAACACCACAAAGAATAGGAAAACCGTCTGTGCTACTGAACAGAGCGGCAAACCACAAAGGGCATAACCACAGCAACAATTCGTTGTTTGAAAACATGCTGTTAAAGAGTTTTAACGGATAAACCGCACAGAGGCCATTTTCCTGTCACACCGGTCAATTTGCGATATCTGGGATATCAGTAACATCTTGAGTCGGCCTATGGACGGGAAAACTGCTCGTTGGCTAACAAGACTAAACAACAACTTAAAAAAGAGCGAAGTAAAATGAAGGGTTTGAAAACCTTTCAAAATCTGTGAACTAATTTAAGGAAAACTGTGAAATATTTCATCGTATTCCTCTGATCTGTGGTAAGTAATTATCTTATCGCACGGACGTGCAATAAGCAAACTTGAACTGACCTTCCTGTCTTCGTGATTATCATTTCTGTACCTAGCCGATAGAAGCAGTTCCAAAGTTCCTTGCCTTCCAGTATGGCATTTGGTTTTAAAGTTTTAAGCTTCTTTCGTGGGACCGGTGAGTAGTGTTTTTCTCTTTCAGATAGCAGACTTTTCTCATCAGGCCTTGTCTCAAGTTCTTCTAAGAAACGCAAAATATATAAGCCGACTCAAAACGATTAAATCCTTAATGCCTGTAGTCACTCTAGAGAAAGACACCTCTGATAACTTACCTTCATGGACGAGGGACGCGATCGAAAACGCTCTGGCATTGTTCGACAAGTTGCCTGCTCTCTGGCTGCTGGAATGTTTTAGCGACATTTTGCCGGCCGAATGTTCACGAGACAAGCGTAATGTTGTATACTTGTTTGAACCACGCATGCATAAGCTTATCAAGAACGTTGAGGCAATAAGTGAATTTTAGCTTCAGCAAACAATCAATTAAAACCTTTTAACACTGCGCCATGTCGTCGCCGACGACTAGCGAACTGTCCGATTGGTTCCACGTGACCGTGACACAGCGCAAATATTGTCAGGCGTCAATCATATTAGAAGCACGGGATTGAATACAGTTCTGCGCCGTGTAATGCACGAAAGTTTGCGCTGGAAAGTGCTGTTCTGTTTGCAAAATTTTGTAACCAATATCGGACTCTTTCCAATCAATCGCAAGGAAATTTTAACGGTGAATTCTTCGTAGCCAAGCTGACTTAAGTCACCGCATTTCCCAAGAGTTCTTCACGCTTAATTATCACTTAGAAATTCTCCAATAAACTTGCTTGCACTTTTAAAACTTTTTCACTTGTTCTTCGTTCAGAGTGACAGCTTTTCATGTTTTTTTCACATACCGTGCGCATTTGAAAATTAATTGAAAACAAAGGAGGTGACCGAAAAAATAATCTGAATGCAGGAAGAGGTTTATTCTGAAAAATTTGTCATGCCACTTGCTCTTTTGTGAGGAAGTGAGAAATGCTTGCAGTGATGATATCACCCAGGTGCAGAAAACAGCGAGTGAGACAATTCCGTTTCAGCCAAGAAAAATTTATCACTCATTTCTTGGGGGAACTCTATCTACTCGCGTCAATTTTACATCTTTTCATCGGCAGTAAGTGAATGTCGAAGGACCTAAGGGAGTTCTTTTAGTGAACTTGGCTTTGACAGAAGTGCCTTAATGTTCAGAGATCGATGGCGCCAGTTGGTCAACTCCAATATTCGTCTTTCTACAATCAAATCATTGATGGTGATGAGATAATTAGAGTGATAAATGCGGCGGGTACCACTACTGCGAACCGAGAAAACTTGGGATATCTTTTCGCTTTTCTCACTTGTTCAATAAGTCTTTGATTTTGTAAAAAATGGAGAAAAACCGAAATAAATCAGGGCATTCGTTGTTAAATTTGGAGTGAGAACGTGGAGCTTTCGTAAACCATTTATGTGCACCAAGTGGTCCGAGTAAACCATTTAATTGCAAAACAAACCCTTTCAAAGCATGATAAACCATTTCAAGACAGCAGGGGTCATCGATTACAGCTCAGCATGATCAGTAGGAAGCAATGTGTAGGAAAGTAACTAGACACTTTAAAAGCGCAAGAACAAACTGATAACCGCCTAAAAATTTTGTGTCAGCATTGGATGCTAAACGTCGAGATGATCTAAGTGTTGCGCCGAAAACATTAACAACTCATCCATCCCTCAGCTTGACTATCAATTGTTTCGTTGAAGCTTTTAGCGAAAAATCCGCGAGAAAAAGCCACAGGAATTCGGTACCATTCGCTTCTGATAAAACGCCTACTCTGTAATACTATCGAGCCATCAAAAAACACGGCCCTCCCACTTGAATTGATCACAAAACCTCTCTCTTGAAAAGTTATCTACTGTGCTCAAGTTATCGCGGTCATTATTTTATCACACCGAAAAACTAAAAACTGTAAAAGATTTGATTTCAATCAGATCTTTCGCAATATGTGTTTCACTCGAACTCTCAAGTCGTCTTTTACATTTCCTCTTAATTACCATTAATCGACATTTCCTGTAAAAACAATCTTGAGGATTTAGCGACAAAGAGGTATTTCCTGTTGTTTTGGTGGGTTGTTCTGTTTGTTGACGACAGCATTCTTTAAAAATGATTTGTGTTCTAATGACTACACATTTACGCCAACAAGCCCTTGGACTCCTCACGTAGCCATTCAAACATCTTCATGGGAAGTTTTCCCACGCCGTAATTAAAGAAAACAAAATTACAATTGATCACCTTGTGTGATGTTTACCGACACTGTTTGAGATAATTTTGTCATTGAACCTCAGCAACAACGCATAAGTGAGACATCGAGCATGTTTCATTCCTTTCGTTTTCAAGATCACATATCAATTCTCCTTACACTCTGCTATACATTTCTCTTTATTTTACCTCGAAGAATTTGGTGAAAAATCAAACAATGTCTACGTGGTGAAATTTTTCTTAGTTCTCGTCACCTTTCTGCAAGACAATGTATTGATAATTTAGGGAGAAATTACACATTGATCACCTATAGCTACAATAAAAAGTGATAATTGAGAAGAATCGGGCGTTAAACTGGCAGCGTCTTGACGAGGGAAATTTAACTTTTGATGAGCCTCGATGATGATGCAATCGACCAATGTAATTGGTAACGCCTAACGGCAGTCCACGTAGTTAGAAATGTCGTTGGCAGCTTCTGTGGGGCGAAAGAACTGCGGAATACGCCGGTGAAAATATTAGTGCTCGAGTTGTAACATGAATGAAGAATTCTGTAGGATAATTGAACATCTCCTATCCCGTTTCGGCTCTAGCCCGGCGATTCTTGATCCGTTTTGACAAATTCGTTACGTTAACTGCAAACATCGAGAGAAATGGCCGAAGCTGGTTGGTGAAACAGTCACCTGGCCAGCAACAAAAAGCCAAAGGCATGAAATATTCATTTTTTTTACGAGCATTTGACAAAGTGCTTCGCGCTTTTGAAGAAGAGAGACCAGGAGCAACTAAGCGATGATGATGACTTTCACGAACGTGATCTCTCGAGATCACGAGTGCTGCGTTACGAGAATCCGTGAAAGAGTTAATGGCCTTATTTTGACATTCTTTTCAATCAGAAGCTTTAACAAACTCATTTCACAAGTTCACCCAAGAATCTTGTGACATTGGTCTGTCGTTTTAGCTGGCAACCATATGGGACACGCCATACAAGTGTTTTGCTGGAGAGAAGTGGTTTGAATAGGTAATGAATCAACCATCTGAGACACAAGCACAATGAAACGCTAAAAGACGCGAGTTGAAGAAAAATTATTTCGCTGCGTTTCCTCTGATCACCGTTTCTGGAGTGATAGAGACTGGCTTAGAAAACAAACAGCAAACAGACGCATCCGTTCTAAAATCTGTCGATTCAATCTTTTTACAGTATGAATTTTTAGCGCAAACCTCAGTTCGCGTAACAATTTCAAATTCCAAGTTATGATACACGATGTCTCTCCACTTAAGTTATAAACACAACAACTTTCTTTTTCATTTTATTTTCAGTCCAATTTGTTATTTATAACAAACCGCTGCTTAAAAGATTTGGCTTAACAATGGATCGCGTGCAGATTAGTATCGCGCGCAATTTACAACATAATTAAAATTGAATGAGCGATGACAAGCAACAAAAAATACAAAAGAATTTTTCATCCTCAGGAAAAAAAAAAGAAAAAAGAAAAGATAGTAAAGACAAAGAGCCAAGACCTAAGATTAAAAAAATAAATCATTCAAGCTCTGTTCGTGATTAGATCAACCTTTAAATTACTAAAGAACGAAAATGTTCTATAGAAAAATCAACTTATCTGGAGTAGTAAATGTCGCCTTACATGTGACGGGCAATACAACTAATGGCAATAACTCAACTACACTCCCGAAGTTTTATCCCAACAAACTTTAACTACAACTGTATATACTTGAAGTCAAACTCAAAGCAAGAAAAAGGTGACACTTTTAAGGATCCTGATTATCATTACAACACATATCAGAATAATGAATGTTCACAGAAAACGTGTGGCGGGGTTCATCAAAAAGACCAAAGAGGATCTCCTTCATCGTCGCCTTCAAGTCTAACAGAGACAATGGCCATTAAGTCCATAAAATATGAAAATAAAAGCTACTGACTTCACTGTCACCTTGGTAGGAATCTACGTGACGAGTAAAATCATTGAGTTGAAAGGCGCACGGTCGCTAAAAAAAATCTGTTATCGACTCCTGAATATTTACAGTTTTAAGTTACATCGCACTATAGTCACGGTTTTTTTGCCATCAAACCTTCACTTATGACAGTGGGCTAAAAGTGTTGAGTTCGCCCATTTGTAGAGTGGAAGAAATTTAGGTAAGAAGGAAAAGTCATTTTCAAATTCGCATGGAGATATTTCAAAAATTATTTTGATAAAGTAGGTTTTTTTCCCCTCTAAGTTTAGCGGAGTTTCAAAGCCCTGACCGTCTGCATCAAGCTGGGATTTTTTATAAACTACAGTGTTGTTTTATTCAGCGCGAAATTTGGGAACAAACCTGGATACTTATCCGTAATTGATAAAAAATTTACCACGGGTAAAACGTACGCTTATGGAAAATAGGGGTGGATAATGCCTAGTAATACGACTCATTCAAGATCTTCCTGTTTACGTTTGGTGTGGATCTCTGCTACTTTAGCGCACATTAACCCATACAAATGGTCCTTGTGAAGTTTTCCGAATTGGCTAATCTTATCCTCACGGTAAATTTATCCTTGTATAAAATACCGTGTTTATAAATGAAACACAAGTGTTAAAAACTTGTCCAAGAATGAATAATTCTGCGATTGAATGACATAATGAGATGGAACAAAGTGAACGAAAACATACTTCGAATATTTAATTACTCAGCGAAGTTTGTCGTCAATAGTTGTCATTGTTTATTTCGCTACAATGAAAACATTTTTTCATGTCCTTAAAAAGAAAAAAAGATAGACACCTTAAAAAACAGTGTTATCGCGTGGGAAAATGTTCCTCTGCTGAAAGCGGAACTGCGACCCAAAAATAGCTCTTACTTCATAAAAATCTTTCCGCCTTTACTAATTTCGAGGAAAGCCGCCGCATCGGTCCACACCGAGCCCCCATTTCGTTAGACAATGAGGTCAAAAGTCTGCGCATGAGTAAACGTTGAGGAAGTCCAGGCTATGATAACCATGTTGCCTTGCACGAGTTACAGACACGGTCACGATGTTTTAAAATATAAAGCTCAAAATTAAATGATAAATCAACAGCGAGCGAAATCAAACAAGCTTTGCGTTCAAGTCTCAAGTTTTCCTTTTTCGATTGTTTTCTTTCACAGCTATCTATGAACGTTTAAATTTGTTACGCGTATTTTCCGTGAAAGCTGCTGCTTCATATGATTCCATTTATTATTTTGCGCGGGAAATTGGCGCACGGCCGGCAAAAAATTGATCCCCTTACGCGTGCCCGGCATAGTAAGGCGAGTGAAAACGACATGTTAAGAAGGAAAGCATTTCGCTTTTCTTGTCTCTTGCTGTATATTGCTTGCTCGCCGTTTCAATCGTCCTCACTATGAACCTAATACAGGTGCAATGCACTCAAATTCTCAGACTCAAAATACAAGTTTCCTCCAAGGGTGTCAGACAAACTTGGCCCTCTCTCTCTCCCTCCCAATCTTCCCACCAAATGAGTCCAATTTGGGTTTTAAACCATTTTGAGGTGGAACAAAAGAAAGTATTATTCGACCAGTTACTTGTTGGCAACGACATGAGCTTATGAGAACATCAAACATTCAACGCATGATTTTTTTCTTTCAGAATTTTTTATTGGCGAGTGGAGCGTTTCGGCGAGAGGAAAGATTTCCATTATTCATTGTATGGATATAAAAACTACATATAAGCTTTAGCTACTACTATCAGAAAATAATTTTCTCATTTGAACACAAAAGTGATACAGAGGAAATCCCATGACATTGAAGTAGTCGCCATGTATAGACTTGACCAGTGTGCCACCAATTCCCTGAATACCATATTTAACTGATGTTAAGGAAAACAGTGAGATTTTCAAAGCACATGCACTGAGCAATTTTCAACAGTGTCGAAAGCATCCCAGTATAGCTTTGGTTTTTACTTCAATACGCTTTGTGATTGGTCAAGAAAAAACTCTCACCAACCTCTGTAAAAACTAAAGCCAATCGTAACTTAGTCACTGGCGCTTTCCCGTGCTGAAGGAATCTTGCCTGTTTTAACATTTATTTCTTATTGGTCGCGAAAATCAATGAAGAAAATAGTACAAATAAAACATGGAAAGTTTCAAATTTACTCTGATAGAAGAAAAATGGAGTGGCCTTAGTCCCAGAGGCAGGGCTTCTGGGTCGCAAGACTCAGAGCCTCAGCAACTCAAACACCCAACCTCCTATCTAACGAGCGGGGAAAGAAAAAGAAAGAAAACGGCTCGTTGTAGCCCTTAGTTTTGGTACAACGCCAATGTTCTTCACTGGCTCGCCAACAAAACAAGGACTGCTATATAAACAGTCTGAGAGCACATGCTCAAGGATCTGTGCCCTGTTATGTAGTACTTACAGTATATTCAAGGATATGATCCGGCCTTGTCCCTGAGAAGAAAAAAAACCTTTGTGGAAACTTTCAAAGCTGAAGACGGACCGAGACCGAGGCATTGCCTCGCTGCAGGTTCACCCCCAACTAGTTTGCCACACATCATGGCAAGTTCACCTGAAAAAATCTGTTGCCTCGTTTCCTTATGGCAAAACAGTTCCTTTATCACCAAATTAGCAAGCGTTTGATGCAGGTGAAAAATATACACAGACATGAAAACATACAGTTAAATTTAAAATTTAAAAAAAAAAAAAAAACAGACAAATTCACCAAGAACTCACATTGGCTCTCCAGTTGCAATATATGCCTGGATCACTTCATCTGTTAATGTTCCAAATGACACCAATGTCTCCTCATAAAACTGGGTTATGCAGGGTTCTTTAAGCCAATAAAAGACAAGAAGTTAATTTTCTCATAAGGTACTAATCTGCTCAATTATCTTAAGATTAAATTCATCTATCAACAACTTCCTGAAAATCACTCCAAGAGGAGAAATTTAGTTAATTAGTTTAATTCTATATTCAATATTATGTTAATTAATTTACTTCTGATTAGTCTATGATTATGAAAAGAGGATTAAAATTTGACGCAGTTTAGCAAGTTTAATTTTGACTGTTTCAGGAAGTTTTTGCATTTTGATTTCCATTTGAAGAATACCCCACACTCCACATGGACCTCACTGATCCTCAGGAATGGTACAAGACAACTAAAATGGAGAAATTATTTGGTCTTGGATCTGGTTAACCCTTTAACTCCCAAGATCTCATTTGTATTTCTCCTTACTGTCAGCCATACAATTCATATGATGTAAGTTTGGAGAATTTGGAATTGGATCAACTAATAATCCCCTAATTGATATTTTTCTCTATTCTCTTTACTTGTCTGCTTGATATTGTACTGGTAGCATAAGGAGAAATTCTGTCTTGATCACTAGTGGGACTTATAGGGTTAAACTCCTTCTATGTTCAAATTTTTTGATTATGCGAGGGCCTTTTCCTCTTTCAAAAACATTTTTGTTGGAAAGATTTTGAGTCAAAAGCCGCAAAGGGGAAATGAACAATTTTGGATAGCCTTACCCATGAAACAACTATCACAGCGCCACACGTCTATAGTGATATATTTCACAGATAATTGTATAAATACCTTTGGCACCCTCTCTTTGTAAAAGAGTAACCCCACTGAATACTGCATGATCCTTACCACTCAAACTGAAAAAATATGCCAGTACAGTTGTTATGAAAATATCACCACAAGATCAGAAAAATAAAGTTGGATAAGTAGATGCACATACACATGTCTTTGAGTGCTTATTATGTTAAATGTAAACACAAATGTTAAGTATTCTTCATGCTTATTTCACATAAACATTTGACATGTATGCCAAATTTTCCATGTGGAAGGGAAGTGGAAAGTTTTTTAAAAGTCTGACACACATTGATTTTATTTGATTTTCAAACAGCTCTACATTTACACAGAGAAATAAAAAGATTTGCAGCTTAAGACTAATGCACATCCATTTAAACCCAGACCTCCTGTGGGGCACCTCAGACAAGAAAAAAATCATGAACTTATTCACCTTTTTAACATTGAATATGCATTTTCCTTGTCTTTTGGTTTTTCAAGAATAACTTCATCTAAGACCTGCCAATGCAAAGAAGTTATTGATGCAATTATGGTTTTCAAGAAAAAGAAGACTATGGGATGTACCTAATGTGCTGATGGAAGAGTAAATAAAAACCATCATTCCTTCCTGATGTAGATTTTTCTGCAGTTAGTCCTTCAAGAAAAATTGACATAAATGTAAGATCTACTTACAACAACTGTATCAGATCCAATGATCAAGGTGGGTTTATCACTCTGGAAAGTAAGCAAATCTTAATTAACCCTTTGACAAGCATCAAGTTTCTCCATAAAATGTCGCCCCAAAATCACAGCTTAAAGTCAAGAATATAAAGAAAATGCATGAACCAACTAGAGAAGCTCTTGATTGTGAAGCAAATTCTCCTTTCCAGTACATTAGGAAATATATAAAGAGCAGTAAGGAGAATATGCATACTGACATTAGGGTGTAAAGGGTTAAGGGATAGCCAAGAGCAACTCTAGCTTCCTGGGTACCTCTGAAGTGTTTTTTATCTCGAAAAACACACAAATCACACAGGAGTCAATTGTTTTATCAACAGAGCAGTTTTGCTGAAAATGAAACTCGCTACTGCAAATGAATTGAATAACAAGAATTTCTTAGTAACTTTATAGTGTTACTTTTTTTTATCCCCAGCTAAATTGCATGGGAAGGGTCTGGTAAGAATCACTAAAATCAATGATTAAGAAATTAATTAAAAGATTGACCTTATTATGGATCGACATAGGATATCCTAAAAGTTCTTCTCCAGTGACCTCCAGTAGAGCCAAAATATTACATTTAAGGCACTTACCTTATTGACTCGCCCAGCCACCTCTAGTGCTTTTTGTCTCGAATTCTCCAAGACATATTCAAAAGGATACTTAAAAGCGGTTTTGTCAAGTGTTTCCTCAAATCTGGATGGAATAACTTCAAACTTCAAGCCCTGAATTTCGAATAGGAAAATCTATGAGGAATTTATCGCTCACTACAACAAAAACATATCTAAACCTTGCAAGAATACTCAAACTTTTACAATTTTTCGCAGGATCTCGCATCTCCTCGGCGAACTACTTGCTAGAATGACTCTTTGTGCGGATAAAACCTCCAAAAGTGGCTCCAACATAATGGCGATGAAAATTACCAGGCGCGCTCGAGAACAACAGAAAAGCTTGGCTACTAAGTTTGGCGGGAAGTAGTTGTTACTAGAGTCCAGTCTACTAATAAAGTGGTGATGGAAAATAAAATTAATATTTTTGTCTTTAATTCATTATATCATCTGATATTCTATCATGTCAAGAAGATTTATTTGAAATGATTTATTTTTACCCTTCCGTTCCAAAGAATGAGAGCAAGTCTAATGAATGTAAGCTATGGTTTGTCCATGCTGGTGTCCCCAATATGTCTGTCACGCAAAAACCGCATTGGACTTTGGCCAAACTTTGTGCTAAACGAAGCTATAGAGTAAAACGACATTAATCTTTTTTCTGATCTATATTTATTCCCTGCCCACTCAAAAATCTGACAAATGCGAGTCATGTGAGCTGGGTGAGAAATTCTTTTAACTTCTTCAAACGACTAGAATTTGGTTACAGAAACGAATATAAAAAAATATTTCATGTAACCATTTCAGCTAAAAGGTTTTTTTTGCGACGAAATCAACCCCAACAAACCTCAAACATAGTTTTTTTTTAATGATAGTGCGAGTTACAATAATTAGAAAAAAATCTTGACGCTAATTCATTATAGTTCAAATTCAAATCTGAACTTAAGTATGGGAGTTTTTTCAAGGGTGTTCTCCTGTTTGTATTTAACTTGACTTTCAATACCTTCAATTTGGCTCCTTTTTTCCGTTTCTCAGCGTCCAGTAATTATTCACCTTGACTTTAAATTCTGGATCCTAGCCATGTTCCGTAATTGACTTATAAATAACTTTGAGTTTATCCCCAAACCGGAAACCATAACTGTTTCCGGTATTATTTCGAGAGTGATTGACATGTATCAAAGCGCAGTTGTGAGAATTCGTTTCGCTGTATATCATGGGATTGCGCCGACAAGCACCTACGGGTCATTGATGAAATGAAAACATTGTGAATTGTTTTGAAGAATCTTAATATTGCCGTAGTGTTATGTTTATGGTGAAAAAAGAAACCTTCGAGAAGATATTCCGCACAGAGTTTAGCAAAATGTCGTTGTGCTGTGATTTTTCACGAGAATACAAAGGAAAATTAGAATCGGTCATTAATGACATTAAAAATGGAGGTGTGATTTGACGTTTTCCACGCATAACTCTATTGTGCCCTAATGTAGTTTTCGTGAAAAGTTGCCTAATCCTCACCAAAGAAAACCTCTGAGGCGGCGTATTTTAATGTAAGTTTTCTAGATATTACATACAAAATTAGCTTGGTGTAGTTTTGTTTGACATCGCTCGACATTGATTACGGGGCGTTACGATTTATCAGTAGACAAGCAAGTAAACACGTCAATTAATGTTCATGTGTTTATTTGGAAAAAGCGAATAACACTTGAGATGTTCGTATTTACTTGAACTTAAGTCAAAATGTTATGGAAATTTCTCAGTTAACAGGTGTGATCCCTATTAAGTTTTTTCAAACAGACCGTGGTTATCTGTAATTCCACGTTTTTAAAGCTCTGTAATTGGATGATAAGTGTTAGGTAATGCGTTGATAAACTTCCGTCATCTAGTTTGAGACGCAGTTGGGTTGCGTTTCGCAGCTGCGAAATCCGTAGCTATTTGTTCACTGTGGAAGAGGTTTCAAAGTCCTCGCGAAGTATCTATTGATTGCAGAACCGTTCCTTACCAGAAGAGCTATCATTTTCATCGTAAAATGGAGCAACCCTTGAAAGAAGAGAAGTTAAAGAGCGAGTCGTGTGATCAACCGAGTTCGTCAGCTCCCGACACAGGCAGCTCTGAGTTTCCTCGCGGCTCCGCAAATCGTAAAGAAAGAAAACGCACTCTTACAATGAACACAGCATTTGCTGAGCTTCGGGATCATATCCCAAACGTCCCCCCAGACACGAAGCTTTCGAAAATCAAAACACTCAGGCTTGCCATTAGCTACATCAAGTTTCTGATGGAAATTCTCGAGGAGAGCAATGAAGGGAAGACGAGCCGAAGTCATCGCAACTTTGTAGCGGATTTATCGTTTCAAAATGAGGGCCGAGAGAAGAGAAAAAGAGAAAATAATGTAAGTAAAATTATCTTTGTTTGGTAACTAACATTTGCGTAGCCTACGATATGCAGTTCCCTTCGCATGTTGTTGCTTTATTCGATGTTCTTTATTCAACAGCTTGCCAGCCAAAATGATTCTGCTCAGAGAAAGAGAGGTCGAACGGGATGGCCGCAGTATGTATGGGCAATGGAGCTGAGGAACTAAGATGCTCTGCCACTCCGAACCTGCTTAATTCCTAATACCTCCGGGCGCAAAATGCGAACGTGAGTCCCAGGAAAGAGAAACAGATTTTTAAACGTTGACGGTATGGGTCGCACTTGCGAAATCACGACTCACACGTACTCTTGGATCAGCCACAATTGAATGCATCACATCTATTTCCGAACCTTCGCCTGTTGTCTGCGGGACGCTATCATGAGACACTTCATCTTATTGTTCTACCGTAATTTCGTCGTTTCAATTTTACAAGTTAGATGTTGGCTCTTAAATTTACTGATCTAGCGAACATTGCTTTATTACGACGTGTACATGCAAAGCAACATACGAAGCGTCCAAATAAAGGTGTGAGGGGAGATGGCTAAATCTTCAATGGTTGAACAATTAAATTCGCAATATAGTTTTAATCGATCGGTGAGTGAAATTTTAAGCTTTTTTGACGGAGATGGCGAAGGCGCTAGATGCGCATGGGAACACTCGAGAGTATAGTGTAAAATAATAAACATTTATGGGATTAGTTTGTTATTGCGGATAGTTTTGTTTTGCAGCAAAGATAATCAACAGCTATGGCACTTGAGCATCGCGAGCGACCAATGTGAAATAATATCTCGCTTATTCTTTAAAACGTGAATCATTTCTCAGCAAAATTTCACCTATAATATAGAGACAACCTCTATTTTTTAAACGTACTTGATGACCCTTGTAAAAAACGTTGCTACATAGACCTATTATCATAATTCAACAGAGCTCTTGTGTAGTTTATATTTAACATAGATGAAAATCTTTGGTTGATTTTTAAACACTTAAAGTAGTTTGTTAACTTCAAGGTACATCAGTGAGTAAGTGGGTGGAACGAAAACACTTTAAGCTTATTTATTGTTATTTTACTCGAAGTTGTGAATATTTATAAAATTACTTACTGTTTTTACTCGAAGCGCGTCACAGAAATTTCTCGTTAAATAGCTATCAAAATGTAATATACAATTAAACAGAAAATTGCCCTCATAAACAATAGACTTTGAAGGTTTGTCATATACTAACGTACATATTATAGAAAGCTGAGGTTTTGGCGCTAAAATTCACGATGGCTTTACATGGCTCTTAATTTACGTCACATATGCTTTTTCAATCTTCGTAACTTACAAGAACACGTTTTTCTCTCGCACATCGGCGTTTGAACCTAAATCCAAGAAGTATTAAGAAATTTTGCGGTTTGTGGTTGAAAATGAGCCGGATTTCATATTTAGAACATGGTTTTAGCTGCCTCGCCCGTGCTCTAGAAATCTCAACTGATATGCAAGAGGGTTAAAGCCGAGAAATGACGGTCTTTTCTCTTTTCTCCCGCTGCTGAAGGCAAAAGAGTCAGTATGTGAAACGAATCAGCCGCCTAGTTAAAGCAGCGCTGTAGAATATTCTAGAGGCAAACAGGACATGAGCGCCAAAGGAAAACTACGTGCGGCCAAAACGTAATGCGCAGAGGAATTTTAAAAAAACGTTTCATTCATAAAAGAGTAATCAAGAGTAGGCTTTTGCTGCAAAGCGGAGGAATTTTTGACAAAACATTTCACTCGTTAAAGGGCGATCAAGAGAGAGAGACAGCTTTTGCTGTAAAGGATTAAATCCCTATCGAATCCTATAAAAACGTAACTGTCTTTTCAAAAATCTTTTTTTGCAAATTTTTACATTGCTCTAACTATTTCACAAGACACCGACTCGGAAAATTCGATCAAGTGTATCACCTGAACTTGTTTCGCCGGTATGAGTTAATGAAACCTAGCCAGAACGCCGATTACATCAAGGAACCCGAAAAAACATGAGTGGATGTATTCACGACACTGCACTGGATAATTTTGTTACCCGTGCACTTAAGTTCGTTTGCCTGCTAAAGACAAGTTCTTCCTGCGACTGAAATGACCGCATTATACGTTAGTCAAGGTAAAGAAAACCGTTAATAAACCAGTCAATTTGAAATCGATCTACAGTCTTCGATCCAGATTATTTCTTAGTACTTACGAGTACTCGCGTTTTTTGAATACATTCATGAAAATGTTCCTCGAACAAAAATAAAAATGAGTTGTATTTCTGTAAAATTTACAAAACTGAACTAACTCGAGACCACTGCAAACACGTTTTTCTTTTCTCCCTTCTCATTTCGGGAAAAGTAATTCTATGGAGTTTGTTTTCCTCGATTTCGTGAGATTTCTTCACGAACCAGGATCAGTGTACCTCAGTAACTTATTTCTAACTATAAACAGAAATAATTTCAAATTTACCAAGTCACCAATCAGTTAGGAATTGATGATCACTCCCATGTCGCAAACTAATAGGTATATTAATTTATTTTTCTTTTTAGAATGATTCTTTTAACTTCGTGGTAAACGGTCATTCATGAACTGAACGAGACTATACTGTAGAAAACCGTAAGACATGTCCTCCAAAAATGGTGACGTCTCTTGAAGTAATAAGGATCAGAAGCGAACAAAGTCTAAGTCGGTTTTTGAAATATTCTCTTACATTATTGGCATTTTTTATAACTAACTAAAATTTCCCGTTCACACATTGCTCGTTTGTTTAATTGAATTATTTTCTAAGAAAATCAAGAGGAATTTCCAGAATTTCCGATCTCTCACATTGCGAGTGAATTTACTGAGTAAAGGAACAATACTTTCCTCAAACTCCCTATTTCAAGGATAATAGATGTGTCAGGAGTGTGATGAATAATAAGTACAATGAATCTTCGACATAACTGATGTAACAAATAAGAAAAAGGCATTTAACGCAAGTGTTTGTTTTTCGAGAGATTCGTAGAAGTCACGACAAAAAACCCTGCCAAAAGTTGCCTCCTCACTATGAAGCTCATCAGAAGTGGAAGGTCTTGCTCTTCCGCGGAGGGTTTCGACCTTGCTTTATTCAATTATGTCTAAAGTACGCATTAATAATTTATTTTGTGGCTTACTTTGTCTTTCAAGAGCCTTTTCAGAATAATAGATTCCTTAATCTGAGTAACGGGATATCTGCTTCCCTTAAAGAAGAAAGGTCTCTTTCTCAGAAATTCACGTGTTTCTTATGAGGTCTGTTTCCCCTTGAGATTTAAGTAAACTCTCGTGAGAAATTTTCCTCAGTGTTTTGCTGACAGTTTTATCCGTTTATTAAAAGTAAACATTGGGGGGAAAACTTGAAATTCAAACAACTTCGTAGAAAAATAAGATCTCTTGGAATAACAAATAGACAGGTTTTTGTCCATGAACGTATATATTTTCACGTGAATATGCGATTTGTTCATGACAAACAGATCTTCTGTACAAAAATATTCCAAATATAGGTTTTTTTTTCAAGTTTCAACCAGAAATTTAAACGTGCAGTTGTTTTGATTGAAGTTCAACCAGTTGTAGTAATTTGTAGCTGCAATTCAGTCCGCGTAAAATAACCACGAAGGGAAGTGTTTACTTTTATTTTTTCATCCTTCCGCTGAGTGATTCCGAAAGAACTGGACTTAAATACGAAAAGGAAACGATGCTTAATCAAACTAAGGCTTTATTCATTAAGAAATTACTTGAGAATGCTTTTCGTGATGAGGACTTTTTTCTGTGAGTGGTGAAAACACTATGATGAAAGTTTTAAAACGTTTAAACTAATCAATTGTTTCTCAGATCGATGACAAGTTATAGTAAAACTTACTAAAGTAAAATTTCCTTGTATAAACTCGTGGAACCCAGCGAAACTGTTTCAGAAACAAGTTACATGGCGAACTTTCCGTTAGAACACACACGCCCGAGGAACAGATTAGCCATTTTGAAATGTCTCCAGGGCAAATCTTATCGGTTTGATGAAATTGTAGGACCGCACAGCGTAAATGTTTCATTAGTTTTCGTTGATTAGATTTTCTCACTCACTTCAATGTGCCTTATAGTTTATTCAATATCATCAATAGCTTCCACAAACCATCATTTAAAACACATCAGTAAACATATGTTTGTGATTATTTACGCCCACGAAGTACTTCAAGAATGCTTATTATTTGATAAAAATGACAAAAAACTTCGGTTTAGGAGTAAATGAATTTTTTAGATAACAAATTATCAGGTTGATAAAGTTAGACCTTTGCCTTCTGTTATCTCTTTTAACTTTGCACTCAGTGGCAGTCTTAGACTATCTCCTCGTCTTCTTGAAAATACTTAAAACGACTTAAAACGTCTAATCTGTCGAAAGGTCAAACATTAAGAATGGCACGTTATAATCACTTTAACAGCTCCACAAAAGACCGTTCTTAGCTCTATGCTTAAGAGTCTTCAGACTGGTGTTCATTACAGCTCCCACTTAAGGTTCATAATTCTTGGAGTTGCTCTACATCTGTGGCTATTTAGTGGAGCGCTGGAAAGAAAGTAAACATTTAAATTACTTTTTAATTATTCCCTGAACAAATTAAACCTATTTGTCAACTGAAAACTGTTAACAAACTATCGTTCTAGCAACATCATTAAACTGTTCTAACTTTAGTGGCGCAGATCAGGCTAGTTTGTAAATTCAATTTTGTCCTGTCGCATTCATGCTACGTGTGACTTCGTTTGGCACGACGAAGAGTGTTATAATTGCACTTAGAGCTTTATCTGCGAAGATAACACCTAACAATGACATAGTCTACGCGCAGAATGATATATTCGTTTTCGAAAGCTACAAATGGATTAGTATTAGCTCTCTGGGATTTAAAACTACAACAGAAACTTACCGTTAAGGTGTAAATTCCGGAAATGACAACGAAAAAAACCTTTGCAGGTTATGCCGTAAAGATGCACTCGAACTGCCTGCTATGTACACTAGAATTTCACTGTTGATTGTTTTGTGTAAAAGCCATCTTTCAGTGAGATAAGGAGCTTTATGTCAAGTATTTAAGATGGGGGAAAGCCAGGGTGATACACCAACTTGAACTCTCCACAAAATCAAACTCACGACAAAGAGCGAAAGCGGCGAAATAACACCCCAAAATTGTCTTACAACCTTTCAACTGTCTAATCTCGATAATGGATTGTTTAAATTTAACACCCAAGACATGTAGAGCAGTTCTGTTTTGCTTTTTTATGTCGCGTGAGTTTCCTATCAGACGGAAACTGTTGGCCCTAATCCCATTATAACCGTCTACCTCTCGAACGATAAAAACTAGAAATCGCGATTTATTTGCGATATGCGTAAAAGCTACACAGCTGAAAATATTTTGGACTATTTTCAGAAGCAGTTCAAGTCTTTCTTATACCTCTTAGTTATCCCCTTTTCGTCTTGGGAGAGAAGATTAATAGAAAATATATCATTCCCCGCGATGAATGCAAGTAATCTGCATGACTAAAATTTAGGCACTACCAGAAACATTCAAAATATTTACTTGAACACGATATGCCGAGGGAAGGTAAAAATGAAGGCGTATTACTGAGAATTTGGGTTTACAAACCGTCAAAAACGTTTCGTTTCGTTTTTTCAAATAATTAAGAAATTTCCTTTCTATCAAGAAGGAATCAATACAACGTAGAGATTGATGTCATCCTACCCCAGTCAGACCAATGTCATGGCAACCCAAGATTTTTGTTCCTAAGCACTGAAAAGAAGGAAGATCCTGTGTAAGAGAGCAACATGCAGTCCAACTGTTACCTTGAGAACCAAAAAGCCGGGACGGGTACCAATCCTATCATTTGCTGAAATGCTTTGCATAAATAATGTGTTAACCTATTGCTCAGATTCTTAAACCAATGATTGGCTCCGTGGCGAAACTGAATTCTTAAATTGTTGACACGGCTGTTGTTCCGTTGCCATGCATGTCAATGCTCTGTCGTAAAATGCAATCAAGTATTTTAAAAAGTTTGCCATCTGCCTTATCATGCGAGTTACATCGTATATGCGAAAAAACGCTGATGACTTTTTTAGAGATATTCTACTTGGCTGACCGGTCCAATAGCCACCCATGTATGAACCAAATCCGTTGAATATCATAAATAGCTCTCAAAGTTTTAAAAGTGACGAACTCGTTTGAAGTTTTTAGACTCGACGTGAAATAGATAAAATTTTCCAGCGTATAACCTGAGTATTGCTTAGTAAAGACCGCTCGCTCGATGTTATTCGTATTTTCAAAACCCAAGCCGTCTAGACAAAAAATGAGATGTCTTCGTAGCCACTGTACCGTGCGTTTTCCAAGATATCTAAGTTGCAGTTTCAGTAAAGAAGATTGTATTTTGACGATAACCAAACAATTCTATCGGTTACTGATCAATCAGGATGTTAAGCGTGTAATTCAATGTAATCAAATAAGTAAAACTGGAATGTAAAAAAAAAAAGGAAACCAGAGTTGTACCTTAAGTCTGTTCACAGAATTAATTTTAGTATGAGACTACTTGTCTGAATAGCTCTAAATTCAACCAACAAACGTCCCACAGTTGGCTAAAATTATACGGAATTCTAACGACTCTGTCGCTATTTCTCACGCCGTAATTTTAGCTAAGGGCACGTCTAGTCATGGTAAAACGGAACCTAAAGATATGTGAAATTGGGATTTAAGTCTAAAGCGACATATTCGACGCCCTCATAAGCCGGCTGAGTTGTCTGCATGGAGACTGACGAAGACACGATACTCTGCCATTTCAAACGGCTCTTAAGAACATTTTGAGCTTACAATTAACTGAGTTTGGTAAACAAAACACATTGTTCCTTTTCTGCGAGAATTTCCAAGAAATATTAGAATTGGTATTTTCAGTTAAACCTCGAGCGAGAGGATTTGCAATTCTCGCTAAACTGCCTAGAAAATTAGATTTGGAAGACACTTTTGGCAGGTCAAAGAGTCACAACCGGCTTTTGAAAATTAAGTTGTGTTGAAATACTGTAGCGCGAAACAATAACGTTTTCTTTGCAGGGAAGGCTGATTAGCTGGGCGGTTACAATGTAAAGCGAGGACTAAGAGCTCTCCAATCAGACGGTTACTTTCCTTGTTTGATTTTCGAGCAGAATTCAGGATCAATTCTGCTCATATGCCTTCAGTCCTAGTAATGCTATTCTGACCTCCAAACTCGGCTTTCATCGCACTGTGTAAGTAGGATAATTACCATGTTTACCAGAGGGATTTTATCGTTATTGATATATAGATAGTTAGCGTAAGGAAGCTCACATAGGCGATTTGTTTTCCCCTGTTCGGATGGAGGAGAATGACACTGCCAAGTACGACGAAACTTTACTAAGCAGTAGATAATAGAAATGCTTCTTTTTCATTTGCGGTACTGACCATTCTTAGTTAGCAGTTTGTTTTCTCCAATATACGTTTCAGAATAAGGCAAATTAAATATACCGCAGCGCCAATACCGTCTGAATGGGACTATTAACAGACTCTTACACAACAAAATTATCAAAACCTTGTGATTGTATTTTCATGAAGTTATATAGAAGCGTACATGGCTTGATTTCATACCTTCGCTTAGAAATCGTTGTTAGTACTGCAACAATACTGTATGTTCTTTAATAAACTACTACATTAGGTAGTTTAGCTTACAGCGTTTGCGCCGTGACTGATAATTTTGGTGCCATATTACATTTAAAAAACCAACTAACTTCAACAAATGCCTTCCCATTTGGTTTTGAATCAGATAAGATATCTTACGCGTGTTTTTATTTCTTGTGATATTACTTAATATTGTTGATAGTCAATGATAAATTGAAGGAAAGTACAACTACATGGTTCGTAAGAAACCGTCATGGACTCGAAAATCTCTGCGGCAGGATTTCTTTTATCCCATCAAAACGTTTGCATATGGGAATACAAAGACTGTCTCCAATTGCCGATGTTCATAAGATTAAGTCTTCGATGCAGAGACAGACATTTAAAGCAAAATTGGTCACATACGTGATTCTTAAAAATCTAACCCTCGGGGCACACGGAAGATTTAGCGCGAAGAGATAAGTTACCTGTCACTTAAAACCCACTGTTATGTGAGTTGTGGGTTTTCTAGGGGAAACGTAAGTTCTCAACTGTTGACACGTTTATTACTCATAGCTAAAAATGTCTTTGATAGGTTAAAAGCTCTAATTTTCGCTGATTCATACGTGCAGCACACGTTGTGGGTGAACCCGTAGGTGTGTGTGTGTGTGAGGTAAAGGTGTTTCATGCCCCAGGCTTTGACCTTCCGTTAAATAGAACGGAATTAGTATAATTAAAAAAAGCTGTAGAACCCTAAACTGACTGTGGTTTTTAGAGAGAGAAGGGCACGTCGGTTTGAAAGGCCTAGACGAACGAAAACTGCTTAACTTAAGATTCAGTTTGTTGGTTTAATTCTGGTATCTTTGACTCAAAGGGTAAACTAAGATCTTTGACGTGATGGCACGGAAGGTCAAAGAGGTATCACAATTTTTCCAAATACAGAGACATTTGAAATTTTGGTAATTCATACTGATTCGACATGCGACTGGAACTGAATCCCATTGTACGCCTATTTAAGACAAAGGTTCCCTTCTTTACACCAGACAAATTAGTTTGAAGATTAATTCAGAGAACTACTCAGACTTATTAAGGCTCTCTAGATGCTAAAAGATCAATAATTCATTTTAAGAATGCGAGTAAAGTACTTTTTGCCTTCTGCATCATATGATTAGGTGTAGGTCAAACCACAAAGCTGAGAGACGGCAAGGTATCTTTTTGTGTGTTCAAGTTAACCTAAAATGAACTAGACTGTGCATAGCTGTAGGCTGCAGCTTTTTCTTTTCGCAAGATTAGTTTATTGAGTTAAATTTCTAAGTAATTTCTATCACAGCCTTAATGACTAAAACACCTCATAAGAGGTTTCAAAGGATATTTCAAAACCAATTTATTCCCACGACTTAGCTACGGTGCAATTACATAATCGAGTGAAGGTCAAAGATTTCCCACATTGTTAAATCAATTAGTTATGCAAATCACACGATGATGGAAAAGCTGAATTAATTTGGACGTTAATGTCAAACTGAAATGTTTCAACCAGCCTCGCGCTGAAAGACAAAAGTACAACTGTCCACTTTTCTGAACACGAAAATGACGCTTACTTGATATATTTCTTACGGCTACACGAAGCGTTGATTGGCAAAGATCCGGCTTCAGGGAATTAAAAAATATGCCCTTTGAGAAGTACAGAGGCCTGAAATAATAATGTTTTGACCTATCACTTGGGATATCTCTAATTCTCGGTTGTGGTTGACCGGTTATTTTTTCAAGCTGGAATTAAAAGCCTCCTCAATCGGATCCTCCTCATATTTTGAATACTCAGGTGTACATTGTATTCCTCGAGTATGGGAAAGCCGGAAAAGAGTCATCTTTAACATTTCTGAATGCTGATATTAGATGAGCTCCCATAAATTCGATTTTTAAATAGGAAAAAAATCTGCTCTCCCCTAGATTTGTGATGAGTGTGCCCGAGTATAGTTCGTAAGCAGATTGCTCCAAAAGAGGCAGAAAACAAGACAGAAGGCTAACAACGCTGGCGTTTTTATCGCTTGGGCAGGATTTATCTTGTAAGATTTCCTGAGTTTCAAATGATAACCAATCGAAGCCCAGAGACAACCAATTTCGTTAGCTGCCAGCACTTTTTGGTCAAAACGTGGCTTTGAAGGCAATTTTTAGCTCTGGGATCTTAAGCACTGCGCATCACCAACTCCTATTGTTTTACTTGGTATTTGGAATAATGATGCAAAATTGTTACAGATTGTCTCGATATTCCAGCTGATGGTGCGTACCAAAACTATCAGTGCATTAACGCCTAAAATGTGCAAATTGATAGCATGCCAAGTCTGCTATGTCGCAAGTGAAAATTGATTTTTCCCGCTTCTTGGGAGAGGCCAAATCCTTAGTTTTTACATAGCTTTATGTCTCATTTTTGAAACATTGGAGCAACGACCACACGCAACATTGCTTCTTCTTTAAATTGTGGCGCCAAAAGGATAATGAAAGTATAAACACTGGTAAGCAGAAATTAACAATTGAACACATGTCAGTGGAGGTTTAGGTCAAGGAAGATAAGAGAACGGAAATCGATGAGAGATATCACACGGCTTTCACTGATCAACACTCACGCACGTGAAAACACTCGGGTGGGATTCTGGGACAGATTCGCACCGACAGAGAGCTGTTTGAAAACAATAGCACCTAGAAACTCTGAGAATCGGTTGTATAATTTTGGCTTAACCCATTCAGCAGCTGTCTGCGTAGAGATTCCCAAACAAATCGTACGGAGAGTTTGGACAGCGATTTCGCCAGATTCATAGTTGAAACCGTGTAACTGGAATATCAAGACTTTGGAGACGTTTTAACATGGACGATCACGATGTTCTTAAGACGGAAATCGAAGAAGAAAGCGGTTCTCCCACAAGCAAGCAAGATGTTAACGGAGGCTGTCGGAGAAGGAGAGCCAAACCTAAAACGGCGACAAGTAGAAAGGAACGAAGACGAACGCAGAACATAAACGCTGCGTTTGATGATTTGAGGAAACACATACCCAATGTTCCCTCCGACACTAAGTTATCCAAAATCAAAACACTCAAACTTGCGATGAGCTACATTCATCATTTGGAGAATCAACTGGAAGATGAAAGCCAAGGCCAGGAAATTGTTACGCCTCCTGAGGAATCACGCCGCAAAACAGACAACAACGACGACACTGTTAGCAATGACAGCAACAGTTCTGATCGATTAGATTCTTCACCGAAGGTAAATAACAAAAGAGCATCTTGAATATTAGGAGGTTAACTGTGAGCTCGAAATACTGAAATGCAACTTTCGAGTGGAGTTTCCTGCTTAGGTCATTATTACATAATTGCTTTACATTTAATAGCAGTCCTAAGTACTTAAACAACTGACTGACTTCGGTCAACGGACGAGCGGTTAAGACATCGAGAATGCAATGAACATACTTTCACTCCGACTTGATGGTTCATTTTGCAAGAAGGTAAAATTATGGCGTTGAATCTTAACAAATTTGAGCGATAATGTTCCTTCAAATGTGTTACAATACCATTGTGGTTCTCTATGGGGTTCCAGCTCTTTTCTTTATTAAAAGTGGAGCTAATTACGAACAGCTTGTTTGGTTATTTTAATTCATTTATTTCAGCTAACATGCCATTGACCAATTCCAGTTGCGGTAGACAAACGGCAAAGTGATTAAATCCACGCATGTAAAGTGATGGAAGTATTTTTTTTCGCTTTGTTATGAGCCTGGGATTAAGTACCTTTTTTTTATAATTTGCTTTGTGATACAGAATTGTGACGAAAAACAGAGACTCTCTTCCCCGCCGCGTCGAAGCTCCAGAACAGGATGGCCGCAACACGTATGGGCATTGGAGCTCGTGGGAAGCCTCAAACAACAATCTGTTGCGTAATGATAAATTTCATCTGGCGAATCTTTCTGCACAAAAATATTGAAAAGTGTGTTTACCCACATGTTGTAACTAAGTTCAGCCCAAACTGAGATCATTTACGCGAAATGATTGAAGACGTGTTCAGGAAACACGAAGTGATTCCGCTAAAGAACGTAACACCTTCGTCAGACGAGGCTGGTGGGAAAAATGGCTTGCGAAGCGAAAGGATTCTGTTATGTTACTATTGAGACATTTGTTTCTACTTATCTTTAATGGGAAAACGTTGGAAATTAATAGGGAATTGAATCTGCATTGCGGCCTAAATATTCTGTAAAGAGCCACTTATAAATTGTAAATGATGTTCGGGAAACCCAAAGGTGGTTGTTGAATACCTATAGAGGTTATTTGGGATGTTGGTTATCGATGATCTCGAGAATAGTTGTGTAATAATTGATATTTTTACGTTGAGTCATAAGGTGTCTAGTCTATATACATATTAAAAACTCATCACTTAACTTCCCTACAATAAAAAACATTTGATGAATAAGAAATTAGTCTAGAAACTTACTGCAAAGAGCGCTAGCAGTTTTTGCTGTGTGGCCATGGTGATTTTTCAGGTTGTTCAAAATTATTTCCATCTTGAATCCGTCATAATAGTGCGAAAGAGTGGTTTTCTCGCGTTCAAAAATAAACGCGTATTATATTAACGATTGTCGTAATAGTAGTGTCCTGTCTGATTTAAAAAGCGCAGTGATGATAAACAGAGAACTTCGTGTTTAGTGTCCAAGTGCTCTGACAAGCTCCAGAAGTCGAACAAAATGTCGACCTGTCATATTCACTTCCTTACACGACGACCGTTCTCCAAGGTTTTATTTCGTGTTATTTCAACAAACACTGCTGTTCGGAATTCTAAAGAGTTCTTAAATGCTTTTGGACTCTGTGGAAGCGAGATGTGATGATAGGTAAGATAAAAACTGGGAGATTTTGAGGTCCTTTACATGTGCAACGTTATCATGGTAGAAGAAATAGTGAGTGTCACAGACGGCCGCGAGACTGTAACTATTTCCTTTTTTTATTTGCATCTTTTTCGGCTTTGTTTGTCGTTTAGTCGTCTGCTTTATACGAAATTACGCTGTAGTCCCTTACACTCCTGATAGAGTTCAAAAGAAAATCTTTGCTGGGATACATTTTGATGAACTCTTACAAACTGAAACAGATCATTCCAGTATTCAATTTAATCTTTGAAAGAAATACAAAGTATTTCACGGAGATGCTTTGCAAATCAGCTTTGTGAAAGAATCACTGAGTATTTTATTCAATCAGTAGACAGAGAGAATAAACATCCCATGCTTTAGAAACTGGCTTTGCCAAGTCAGCAGGCCACAAAATTGTTCGCTAAAAATCGCTTTTATTCTTCGTAACATTAACGTTTTGTAAAACATTATCTGATTGTAACTAACCACAGTGAAAACAAAACTTAGACTTAGTTTTTGGATATATGATTATCGGAGAAGAATGTCCAACCTTTTCCGGAATATATCTACAGCATTGGTTTTCGGTAATAACGTTTCTTGTTTGCTCTTTAAAATCATTTAGGACGCAATGTCCAAATGCTAGTTATTTCATCGGCATTTGTCCAAGTGAAAAAGCCATTCTGAGGTAGACGTTTGCATAGAGGCATTAATTAAACTTGGACAACTTTCGTGAGAGTCAGACGTAATATTTGCTAATGGTTGAGGAGTTTGGTTCATCATAATGAGATAACAATCACATTAGCTACCCAAACAATGACAAAACTTCTCGTTCGCGGAAAACGTTCTGGTTAATGGAGCGCCCAGAGATTTGTTCTTCAAAACCGAGGACTATCGTGGGATGAGGTAAGATCGTTTGTATCAGTCTTGAGAACTAGATGGTGTTTCAAATGGGCTTTGTAAACTTTTAAAAAAGCTTCATCAGAGGGCGGAGCCGAGCTATGAATTATGATCATCTGGGGGTGGGACGATGTGGTGTCATAAAGAATGCTTTAATTAGCTTGATAAACAACTATAAACAACTTCGTAGTTGGGGCCATTTTCTACCACAGGAAGTCAAGCCACAAAACTCTTCCAACATCCGTGAGAAACTCATGACTCAGATGGTCAATATCGGCATCTAACAACTAAGACATATCAAATTAACCCAATGTTGTTGGCTTCACTTAAGCAAAGCCCAAATCTTCTTAAACGTTGACTTTCTTTGAACCCATAACCTTTGCGTGCAAATTCAAAGACAAACCAGTTTGTATTTTGTCTACATAGCACTCATCGTATTCTTTCAAATTTTATAGACTAATGACATGTATAATGAAAACAATATCGATAATTGTGTGGCGGAGTCATCGTGGTCTAATGAAAAAATGCATTTCAGGAAAATTTGGCACATTCTCTGAATAAACAGTTTAAGATTTGAATTTTAAATGTAAAATTTCCTTTGTTAGAAACAGAGAACACCAAAAGACCATTCTGTTTCAGTAAGGTTTACTTCAACAAATTATAGTTTTAACGGAAATCTCACGTATACTCCAGGAGTAATGGAGTGTTTAAATTCCAATTAGCAACTTATGTTTAGGATTGTCAACCGCTAACTTCTCTATTTAATTCCAAGCAGATGTGTTTTTTGTGCCCTGAAGGCTCTTTTCAATTCCATATTCCGGAGCAAAACCTAAATTTTGCTTCTAAGTTAAGGTAAATATATGCGTGATTTTTGCAAACCACAACTTAATGGACATGAAAGGTGCTAGACGGCACAGGAACTACTGATGACCCCTGAGAGGCCTAAGGCTTCTTCATTTACACCAGATGAAAAAAATCGAACAGAGTGATTGGAAAAATGCATTTAATTACTAATTTTCTGTGTAACCTTTTAATAATATTTTCACTGAACTTCGATTATTAGAACATGGATGATTTCATTTCGTTTTGAAATTAAACTGCCACAATTTTTCCACCAAAGGAAAATGGCGTAAGATGCTAAGGCAAGAGTAGATACTGACAGCTTTTGAAGACTTAGCAGCCGATGAAAATGTTGTAGTGAAATGCTTTTTAAACGTTACCTCTGTGTCGCAGACTTTAATTCTAAAGCTAATATCCTTTCTCTCTCTGTTTTGCAGGCTCGAAATTTCTTTTCATCTAAATAATAGTCATCGGAGGAAGTTGTAAACGTTTCATCGGCAAGATGCAACTGAAATTTCATATTAAAACAGCAAGCTGCATTAAAGTTTATTAGATTTTGAATAACACAGACATTTCTGATGAGCTATGACAAAACAACATCTTACTGTCTCAGAACACAATCTCTCCTCTGAGTTTGAGAAAACCTTCATTTCCCCGCGTGACAACAAGCATCGTCTGCAACTTCATCAAAAAGCCAACTTTCGTTTCTTTATATCAAGCCAAATAAATTTACCTTCGTTGTGAACAATTAAAATAGACACAACGGAGCAGATTCTAGCCTTGCCCATCTATAGCGCATGATTTGTTATAAGTTTTTTTAAGGTTGCTTTCATTTAAAAATGTGAAGGTTTCAGCTGTTTGTGTGGTTGTCATCAGGAGACGAATACAAACATAAACAAGAATAACTGCCGAAGATTTGGAAAGAATGTTCACATTTTTATTGAAGGTGAAAATGAAAAAATTTAAACAGCTGAGATCTGAGAAACATCTCATCTCTACTGACTGGGAAAATTTTGTTAGGAAGAGTGAAGATATATCAACTAGCGCCGTTTACAGAAAGGATTCATTATTATTAGGAGCACGAGGACAATTTTTCGCTCTCTAAACTTACGCATTGTTCACAATTCCAAGATTTTTGCTGTTAGATGCATTTTTATTATTTATGAGCAAGTTTTATAAAGTATATAAGATATCAAGTTGCGGAACACTAGAATATGTAAGACAATCCTTCGGTGGTTAATAAACATACAGATTTACACATGTCTCGGCAGCTAATTGTGCGCAATTCGCACAGACTCGCAAAGACATTTTTGTATAATCTTGTAAGAAAACAGAGAATTTTCCAGAATTTTAAATCTCTCACCTCTTGCTGTTTTAAAGCCTTACTTTCGGAACCAGGGAATGAATTGAGTAGCGTCCTCTTTTTTGATCGCGAAGAAAACTCAAAGCAAATCGAGTACGTCCTTGAAAGAACACTTCATAATCTTGCCAAGAATCGCTTTGAGAAACGAAGACCTATCATTATCACTACAAGAAATGATCCTTGGGATTAGAACGAATTCCCAAATCTTCGAACAAAAGACATTTCACATTTGTAAAGTATGTTCTGGGTTCCTTCAGTCAGGTCTACAAGGATTTAACCACCAAAAACGTGGATCCGATTAACGGTAGACAAACAGTGTCGAGACAATGAAGAAGCAGTCTGTTAAGTGGCGTAGTATTGAAAATATTGTGATAAATGATGATGCAAGATACTCAGTTTTCGATTATACTGAAAGGATTAGAATTCGAAAGTAGCGGTCCATTAAGAATCTATCAACGTATGGTTGGCTGCTGTTTTTCACGTCTTCTGGGTCACTTGCTTGCAATCCTTCAACACGCCATTAAATATCTCCTAAGAAATCCGAAGGACATAAAAAAATCCTCAACAAATCAGAACTTAGATCTAACTCAAGTCTTCCGTGTCGAATATGATTAGAAATACATATCACCCTATGATTTATTGCGATTTTTTTTTTTTTTTTTTGGCTTCTATGTAAGCTTCCTAAAAACCGTCTTTTAACTTATCGACGAAATTTGGCAGAGTGTAACCCTAGAGTTATGACCTAAGGTCGTCTGGCATCTCACGAAGAATGTTGATATCGAAAATTATAGCACGGACACGATACCCAAAAATCTTCGTGTTAAGTTGAAGCTTGAAGTTTGATCTAGTTTCTCACTAGTAGTTAAATCTAAAATGCTGTTGCGGGGGTTTGAACATGAAAATCTGACGTTTCATTACCGGGTTTAACATGATGTTGATCTTTCTTTGATGTTGGTTTGGTGAATTGTCTACGTCGTGGACCTTTCGACTAAACTTATGTCTATGAGAACATTAGTCAATTTGTCAGCTATGGTGTCAAAAGAAAAAAATGCTTTCCTTCAAAAGATAATTTACTATATCTGAGATTATCCGACGAAAAGCAAAGCCACCATACAAATTAAAAAAAGATGACTTTATGGTTTGAACTGGATGTCTTTTTTTCCTGTTGTTATTTTCAGGTTTTGGATTCTCAAATTCAAACAGACTATTTTGACGAGAGAAAAGCGATCCCTGAAAGCGCAAAAAATATGCCACGGGGTTATAAATTGTCGAACCTCTTTCTATTGTTTCGAGAAGTCGTTGATAGCATTTGGAACGAAATGCTTTCAAATCTATTTTTGATCGCTACACTCTGATAAGGTCGCACTATCTCATTGCCCCGGAATTTACATTGGAAACCGCATGCAGTCATTTGTGAGTGACGGAGTTAACGCAGAGAGATAAGAACTTATGTTGTTTTGGACTTACTTCTCAGTGTTGCAAAACGATTACGAGCCTTCAGTCAACAAGCTTCATATTCGCCTTTCCTTCCCATTGGCTTTGTGCTTACTAATAGCTGATTGTGAGGTTACAGTTACGTAATCAGTGCATCTGAGTTTCGTTTTACGGACGGTGTTAAAATTATTAATTATTAGAGCGGTGTCGCTGAAGTTATTCAAATTTGGCAAGGAATCTTGCGCAACCAAAATTCTCCCTCGCTGAAAATGGTTTTATACACATTCTACTTTTAGTTCTTTGTGCTAATGGACCATGATTGTTGTTGTGAGAGACTTAATCGAAAAGCGCTAAAAATATGGGGGCTTTGTTCCTAATGGAAAGAAATACGAGCTATTTTGGCGGGGAGAGGTTTATCCAAATCACCCGTCACTCGTTGATACGCCCAGTTGTTAGGTACAAAATTTCCTGGTTTTTCGTCTTTCAAACAATTTCGGACAGTTCTATCTGATTTTTGAACGCTTTCGTTCGATTTCGTGCGCTTC
Organism: Pocillopora verrucosa; assembly: GCF_036669915.1. Taxonomy (NCBI): domain Eukaryota; kingdom Metazoa; phylum Cnidaria; class Anthozoa; order Scleractinia; family Pocilloporidae; genus Pocillopora; species Pocillopora verrucosa. Next base: position 9,813,413 of record NC_089325.1, read on the forward strand.
CATCCGGCTTCGGACGCTTTCGTCCGATTTCATACGCCTTTATCAGTCCGACAGTGGACGCGATAGTCCGATATCGGATCTCTTCGTCAGTTTCCGGAAGATTCCGTTTGATTTAGGAAGGCTTCGTCCAAGTTTGGACAGTTACGTCCGGTTTTGAACATTTAAGTCCTAAGTAGAATGATTCTGCTTGATTTCGGAAAGATCGGTCGCTCCGTGCAATTTTAAATAGCTACGTCCGATATTTAAAGCTATCGAATTTAAAGCCTCGAATTTTGGACGGTTTTGTACGGTTTGCGACTGTTCTGTCCGATTTAAGAGGATTTTGCCTGTTTTTGGACGCTTCCTTCACAATATAATGTTTTCACCCGAAACATTCGGATAAGATTAGTCTTCACGATGAGGTCTCTGAAAATAGACTTCTCCATGAGAGACTGTCTATAAATAACTCTACTTGAATCAATATGTTCCAAAACCCCGGTCCAGGAACTTCCCATGTCCTTTCCTGATTGAACTGTTGATATAGTGAATTAATTCAGTTGATTAAAACCAAAAAGGAAAAAGAGATGATTGAAATCTCAATATTATTTGACAGCTTAAGGTGCTCTAGATAAATGATAAACCTACGAATTTTCTGGGCAAGGTTCTTAAAATAACTTTATTTCTCTTAGCGTTATAAAATGTACAAATAATTCTCTAACACTCTTGAAAACACTGTATTCAATTACAAATATTCATCATATCAGTCTAACAATTTTCTTGCGGTGGGTTGTAATCGAATGCATTTGACAACTATGGACTTGCATTTTGGTAAGAAAGGCTGGACATTGTTTGGTAGTTATATTTGAACCGCTTGTTGGAGCTTCGAGTTGGAGAAACATACAAGCTATTTCGAATTATCAATATTGACTCTCCTCCATTCGCATTCAAAACGTGTCCGGCAAGAAAAATGCTAATGGAGAAAGTGTTGATGGGAAGCCTTTTCTCAACCAATCATAACTCGCCTATCAACGCGGTCCGCGTTAGCTGCTCGCAATTTCGGGACGACTGAGAAAGATAATGACGGTAGAGCATGCGCCGTTTGGACGATAATCATGTGCATTCTCGACTCCAGAGCCCACTGTACTGCGGATATCAAAAGGTCATGCGCAACCATGACCTGACGCTCTATTGTCGAAACTGGTAGGCTGCGAAAGTGAGGTAACAATTAAACTTTCGGACTAATTTTTCTATAGTAAATTTCCATATACTTACAAAAACAAATTGCAAATAATAATCCTAAACTTTTGCGATCAGAGCAAAACACGATACACCAACATGAGAAGCGATCACAAAGTTTTCTTTTAAGTCTGTCGAGACTGCGGTAAGTTCGTTTGAGTCGGCCGCCTTTCATTGGAAATAATATTCGAATGGAATTGTCCTCAATACTCTTGACGTGAATTTCTGATACGTATGGTTATACCATTGATAAAATCTTATATACACTATAAAACTCAATAACATACTTAAAGAGTATATAAGCATCAAACAAATAAGTTGATCCATTAGTTGACGGATAGTTACAAAGTTATATAAAAGTAGATCCAATGTGAAATATGTATGAGGAATTTTTGTGTACTTCCAATTTTTTCTGCCTTAGGAACGGCTTGGTTCCCTCCTTGGACTGTCTGAAATTTATTTGACTCATGCTAGCTTGCATCTGAGAAGTCCTAAAAACGGAATAAAAAGAAACTTTGAACGACGAGTTGATAAGCGAAGTTTCATATTCTGAAAAAAAAAAAAAAAAAAAAACTAGCAGAGCCGAACTCCATTCTTGCACAT